>NC_134353.1:78828464-78832506 GCF_048569485.1 Anomaloglossus baeobatrachus | reverse complement strand
AATTTGCCAGTTTTTAGTAATAGGATAAAACCTTCTTTGTCCTTTATATTGTTTTCTACAGTTACAATGTATCAGTTTGGAATCCAATATATTTAATTCATAGATAAACTGAATATAGACTAGATATCTTGGGGGGAGTACCAGATTTATGCAAGTTTTCGTGTCTAAATATAAATAAGAAGAGAGCAAACATCCATTATACACTTGTAAGAAAGTAGCAGAGATGTGTATATAACAAGTGTTCAAGTAATCATTTTAATGATATCTCACCCTATTTATGACTCTTTCACAGATCCTTCTGGGACAGGGGAGTGATTTACTCTATTTTAGCCCCATTTTTTCTATAGCCAGTGCCCATCCATGGTATCTGTGCCCTTAAAGGCCGCTTTACACACTACGATTTATCTGACGGTCTCATTAGCGACATGACAAGCCCAGATTGCAGTTACAATTTGCCGAGATCGCACATAGGTCGTTTATTAGCGGTCACACGTAACGATCTCACAAGCGACGCAAAATCGATCAGCGATATATTGTTTGAGCAAGGCGGTAGTGTGGATGTTGCTCGTCGTTGGCAGGGTGTCAAACGTAGCAATATGTCTGCTGCGTTCCAAACGATGAACAATATTTTGTAAGTGAATGATGTGTCAACGATCAACGATTTTCACCCTATTTGCGATCGTTCGTAGGTGTCACACGCAACGACGTCGCTAACGATGACGGAAGTGTGTCACGGAATCCGTGACCCCGACGACATATCGTCAGATAAATCGTAGCGTGTAGCGTGTAACGCCGCCTTTACCCATCAGTCTGGGTTCTTCCCGATAAGACTCATCAGTGACACAGTTTGGTTTAGTGCATTGATCTGTATCATGTGGAAATCAATGGCTGGGATCAGAGCTCTGAGATGTCAATGAATTTGGTAATAAAACCTCTATATCTGCTGTGTCTCCAGACTTTATAGCCATGGCTGAAGTCACCAGTGGCTGTGAGCCCCTGAGGATATCTGCATCTCTCGGAGCCTTCCTGGAGGACTTATCAGGGCCAGTGATGGGCTTGTGTGTATTTATACAGTAATCAGCTTGTATACAATGTGTGCACAACACACATAGTGCAGCACATGGACTGTGCCCTCTCCAGCTCCAGTTTATAGAGTCTGCAAGTCTGACAAGTTCTTCTAGGGTCTCCAGTGTCTCCAGTCACCAGCACAAAGGGATCTTGTCTTGTGAACTCTTTCTTAACCACTCCACGACACTGAACACAAAGCTAACGTTTACAAAAGGCAGACAATGTCTTCAGATGACTCCTAGAGGCCTTTATATTCAGCCCGAGCGTCATTTGTTGTATTCACATTGAAATAAAACGCTCTGGGTAATTGGTTTTGATAGGACATTCATTATATTAACAGAAGCTGTTTGGGATGCTAATTGTTCAATATTGTTATCTAGCGCCAAGACCCTACTGAGCCTCACATTCCCAAACCAAACACTCAGGAGCTGATACTGTAAACCGTGCCCCATGGGGAGGGGGATGTATAATGTATAATGTCCCCTCTCAGGGGGATCATATGGGAGAAGACTGACCACAAAAGAAGTATGGAGACAACACAGGACAGCCACTTCACACAGCAGGACAATATATATATATATATATATATATATATATATATATATATATATATATATATATATATATATAATTGATTTTTATGTATATATATATGTAGAAATATTTAAATTAATATATATATATACATATATACTTACTCTCATCCTAAAGTTACATTGTTAAGTAGTATATATACATATATATATTATTTTTTTATATATATATATATACAATCACATGTATATGAGTATACATATACATATATATGTGTGTATATACTCATATATATGAGTATATATATATACATATATATATATATATACTCGTTAACAGTGTAGCTTTAAAATGAGAATAAGTATATATATATATAATATATATATCCATATATTTATACATATATAGAAAAATAAATAAAAAAATATACATACTACATACACGTGTGTGTGTGTGTGTGTGTTTGGAGTATATATATATTCCAAATAAATATAAGTATATATTTATATATATATATATATATATATATATATATATATATATATATATATGTATATATACTTATGCTTATTTGTTTATTTATTTATTTGCTTATTCTTATCCTAAAGTTAAACTGTTAACTAGTATAGTTGGAATCTTTTTTTCTTAACAATTTGAAATACGGCAGTGAAATATATGAATGGATACATACATAGATAGATGCATAGAGAGATAGATAGATAGATAGATAGATAGATAGATAGATAGATATATAGATAGATAATTAGATAGATAAATAGATAGATAGATAATTAGATACATAGACAGCTAGATCAAATAAATATATATATATATATATATACACACACATATTTATAAATAAAACTAATATTTTGGTATATAAATGGAAAGTACTTTTTCTACAAGTGTCTAATATTTTGTTACTATTACTCATATGATATAAATAGTGCTATGAATTACAGACCTTAGGTATCCAAATTAGCAATTGCAAATAATTTATTTTGCGTTTCTTTTTATATTTGCCCTACTATTTTTTTGTATGATCACTTGGTGTCTTGTAGGCATGGGGAAGAAAAATCATTTGCAAATTAAAGCATTTAAATTAAGATAGAGAAATTGGCAGATAGATAGAATTAGAGCAATAATATTAGATGTAGTAAGAAGAACGATGTGCATCTATATATTTTTATAAGTACTTACGTGTCTATTACTAGGTTGGAGAAAGAAAGAAAGAAAGAAAGAAAGAAAGAAAGAAAGAAAGAAAGAAAGAAAGAAAGAAAGAAAGAAAGAGAAAGAAAGAAAAAGAATATAAATGTCACATATAAATAGAAGAAGCATTGCTGGATATAAGCATTATATAGGTCTCTATTTGGACATGTTGATGTCCCTGTGCTTGTGTCATATAATGGAATATGCATTGTTTCCGATGTTTGCCATGTTTCATGTTGGATAATGGGGACACACTGCATTGATATTCCCAGTCTCCTGAATTAATCTCATTAACTGTCTAATAGACTCTTAACTGTTAATCAAAGGCTATGGGCATCATTAGAGAGATAAGAGTAATGATCTGTGTGTATGGAGTGGCAGCAGACAGACAGGCAGACATGTCACCTTATCATAACCCTATCCTAACATCCAGGAGCCTGGAGACTGCCTGACATCTCCATACAATGCCCTGGATAAGGGCTCTAATCAAAGCCCCCATCATCCCAGCGCCCCCTGGATTGTAGGGAGCCTTATGTGTGATATGGATGGGAGAGTGGAAATGACTGTGTTTGCATTTCTTCCATATGACACAAGAGGACTGCTCTGGGAAAGGCTGAGGCCGGGGATTGTTCAGGCTGAATGGCTGCTGTCCCTGCAGGGCTCCTTGATGTGAGTTCACCTCCTCCTCCATGGTCTCTGCGGCCCCAGCCTTTGATCCGGCCGCTGCTGGCGCCTAAAATAACATCACTTGTCTGCCTATTACAGCCACTGACTAATGGTGACACATTGTTTATACTTGCAATTAGCAATGCAGACGCTTCCCTGAGAAGACACCAAACCTGGGACTGAGCAAGGGGCGAGAGGAGGGGGATGACAGGAGCCCCAATATCAGAGGATTGAGGGGTGGGGGCCTGCAAGCGCCCCAATATCAGATGAGTGAGAGAAGGGGGCCAACAAGCACCCCAATATCAGAAGGTTGAGCGGAGGGGGCCGCCAAGCGCCCCAATATCAAAGGATTTAACTGAGGGGGCCGACAAGCGCCCCAATATGAGGAGTGAGAGGAGGGGCCGACAAGCACCCCAATATTAGAGGGCTGAAAGGTGGGGGCCGGCAACCGCCCCAATATCAGATGAGTGAGAGAAGGGGGTCAATAAGCACCCCAGTATCAAATAAGTGAGAGGAGGGGGACAACAAGCACCCCAATATCAGAGGATTGAGAGGAGGGGGCCGG
>NC_134353.1:78813464-78823464 GCF_048569485.1 Anomaloglossus baeobatrachus | reverse complement strand
TAAAGCACAAAGCGACAAAAGAGAGCCCTGAGATTAAATAACTGATTATTATTATTTTATAATATAATATTTTGTCTTTTTTCCCCTCTAAATTTGGGAAATTAAGATACTTTTTATAGTAAAATCTACAAATATTTTACTTATTATTTCATCATTTTCTCTTGTGATCTACATTTTGGGAAATAAAGATTGTTTTTATAGTAGTAATAATAACAATATATTTGTAGTCTTTATTACTGTGTCTTTTTCTCGTGTGATCTAAAATTGGAAAACAAAGGTGTTTTTTTTATACATAGTTATAGAAATAGCAATAATATTTTTTCATTTATTATTTTGTCTTTTTCTCTTGTGATGTAAATTTAGAAAATCAATTTTTATAGTAATAAATATAGCAATAATATTCATTCCTATTTTATTATTTAATCAATTTCCCTTGTGATGTACATTTTGGGAAATTTAGATAGTTTTTATAGTAATAGAAATACCAATATTATTTTATTTATTATAATTCTGTTACTGCATCTTTATCTATTGTGATCTAAATTTGGGAAACTATTAGTTAATAGTTAATTAATAGCAATAGTGATAATAAATATATATATATATATATATATATATATACATTATTTTGACTTTTCTCTTGTGATTAAAACTTAGGAAATCACTATAGTTTCTGTAGTATTAAAAATAGCAATAATATTATTTTATTTGTCTCTTATTTTCTATTGTGATCTACATTTGGGAAATTAGTAGATTATAGTTACTTAATAGTAATAATGATAATATTTTAAATTTTCAATAATATTTTATTCATTGATAATAGCTATAGTTTTAATCCAATATGCTATTAACATTGAAAATGAATACAATCGTTGGTGCCATCATAGCTGAATAAAGTTGTATACTTGGTGTTGGTACCATCATATATAGCAATTGTATAATTGGTGCTGGGTGCCATCATATATACAGCTGTATACTTTGTGCTGGTGCCATCATATATAATTGTATAATTGGTGTTGGTGCCATCATATATACAGCTGTATACTTTGTGCTGGTGCCATCATATACTGTATGTATACTTGGTGTTGGTGCCATCATATATACAGTTGTATACTTGGTGTTGGTGCAATCATATATACAGTTGTATACTTGGTGTTGGTGCAATCATATATACAGTTGTATACTTGGTGTTGGTGCCATCATATATACAGTTGTATTCTTTGTGTTAGTGCCATCATATATACAGTTGTATACTTGGTGCTGGTGCCATCATATATACAGCTGTATACTTTGTGCTGGTGCCATCATATATACAATTGTATAATTGGTGTTGGTGCCATCATATATACAGCTGTATACTTTGTGCTGTGCCATCATATACTGTATGTATTCTTTGTGTTAGTGCCATCATATATACAGTTGTATACTTGGTGTTGGTGCCATCATATATACAGTTGTATACTTGGTGTTGGTGCCATCATATATATAGTTGTATACTTGGTGTTGGTGCCATCATATATACAGTTGTATACTTGGTTGGTGCCATCATATATACAGTTGTATACTTGGTTGGTGCCATCATATATACAGTTGTATACTTGGTTGGTGCCATCATATATACAGTTGTATACTTGGTTGGTGCCATCATATATACAGTTGTATACTTGGTTGGTGCCATCATATATACAGTTGTATACTTGGTTGGTGCCATCATATATACAGTTGTATACTTGGTGTTGGTGCCATCATATATATAGTTGTATACTTGGTGTTGGTGCCATCATATATACAGTTGTATACTTGGTTGGTGCCATCATATATACAGTTGTATACTTGGTTGGTGCCATCATATATACAGTTGTATACTTGGTTGGTGCCATCATATATGTATGTATACTTGGTGTTGGTACCATCATATATACAGTTGTATACTTTGTGTTGGTGCCATCATATATACAATATATAAAGTTGTATACTTTGTGTTGGTGCCATCATATATACAGTTGTATACTTGTTGGTGGTGCCATAAATATCTTTGTATGTTGTTTCTAAAAAGACCCTTGTTGTGATCTCTCCAGGGAGGATGAGCCCCCCAGCCTGCACTCTAAGAAAGCACAAAACCAACAGGAAGCCAAGGACTCCCTTCACCACCTCCCAGCTCCTGGCCCTGGAGAGGAAATTCAGGCAGAAACAATATCTTTCCATAGCAGAAAGAGCAGAATTCTCCAGTTCTCTCAACCTCACTGAGACTCAGGTGAAGATTTGGTTCCAGAACCGAAGAGCAAAAGCCAAGAGGCTTCAAGAAGCAGAACTAGAAAAACTAAAAATGGCTGCCAAGCCCATGCTGCCACCAGCTTTTGGCATCTCCTTCCCATTGGGGACTGCTGTGCCCACAGCCTCATTATATGGTGCCTCCAATCCCTTTCATAGGCCTGCCCTGCCAGTATCACCCATGGGACTGTACACTGCACATGTTGGATACAGCATGTATCATCTCTCATAAGAAGTCACTTGGAAAGACTCTTGGCAAGGACCTTGTGTGAATTGTTCCTGCACCAGAACTGTGTCACTATTTATGAATTCCTAGGGAATTCATCTGTAGAAATACTATATCACTCCAACATGTATGGCCATTATCGCTTTGTTTAGCTGCATCTGGCTAGAAGAACCCTACAGGCCACTTGTGGGAAATCTGAAGCTGGAAATCCCAATGCATCTCCAAATAAATGAATTACTGGGATAGATTTCTTTTCAAACTTTCCTAAATGACTGCAGAAACCTAACAGTAACATGTAGCACTCTTGTGATCTGGCACAAGTTGATCTCTAACTGTTGAGGAACTACAACTCCCAGCATGCCCTGAAGAAGAAAAAAAATCACAGGCTATGCTGATAGTTGTAGTTTTCCACTGCTGGAGACTAAAGGATGGATGACATCCCATCTGCCAGGTTTCTTCAGCCCATTGATGTCAGCAGATGACAGGGTCGATAAAGGGATAAATATATGGACAGAGAAATGTGTCTTCCATGGAAGAGATGATGTATTTCTATTATTTCTATTTAACAGCACTGTCTGTTTGCCTTTTATTTCTTTGTTATTGCATTAATCCCTTTGGAAGGGATGCATTATGTAATATACTGTATATTTGAAATTTATTATCATTTATATTATAGTTCTATTTGTTAAATAAATTAATTTTAATGTATTTCTTTTGTTGTTTCATCTTGTGTTTTGGCTGTGCTCAAAATGCAAATATCTTGCTGTTTTGTTCAAAGATTATATATATATAGATATATAATCTTTATACATATTTTTATATATATATTATATATATTATAAATATATATATTTATATATATATATATATATATATATATAAGAGTGGAAAAAATAAGCTGTAACATTTAACTCATAACTTTTTTTAAACACATGAGAAACTTACTAAAACATCTAATTTATGCAATCTACAGAACTTATAAAAATATATTTTAAATTATTCAATTTAATTCAGAAAGGATATTTGCTATTTGGTATATAAATAAATATAAAGCAGGAAAGAGAAAGAATCCGGAGACCTCATTACTCCTCCAAGGTTCTGAGGACATTAAAGTCGCACAGGAGATATTCAGAAGATCCCCTCATTTTATTACACTCTTGTACATTATATTGGCCCCTTGTACAGAAACTTCTGCATTCGGAAAACATCCATTCACTTAATTTCTTGAGCTATTTACACTGTAAGGTACAAACAAACAAAAAGATAGAGTGGATGCATTTATTTTTCAATAATATAACATTTTAATGAGAGTAAGAATTCTATGCAGTTATTTTCTCACTTTTTGTGGTATTTACAGAAAGAAAATGTAATGATGTATTGTTGACAAGTGAAAGTGAAACAGAAAGTTCTCATCTGTACAAGAAAGCTGCGGAGAGTTTGTCATGAGTTTTCCCATTGGAAGATGGATGTGAATTGGTGCAGGAGATAAATAGTTACAGGGAAAGTTTGCACTGCGACATTTGTTTGTATTTGCGCCACTTGAGTGCAGCAGAGATGAGGCTGTCAGGGGTCAGGACAGAGGCCCCCGGAGCCTCCACAGGAAGGACAGAGACGGTCGGTGAAAAAAGAACGCATTAATATCATCTATATATCGTGCATCCTGTGCGACAATGTGCTCTATGGGACGATATGTGCCCGTGTGTGTGTGTGTGTATATATGTATATATATATATATATATATATATATATATATATATATATATATATACTGCTCAAAGAAATGAAGGGAATGCAAACAACAAAATGGTATTTTAGTGTTCCCTTTATTTTTCTCAGCAATATAGATATATATATTGTATAGGGAGAAGAATTACTATAGCTTGTGCCTGGCTCTTATCTATTATCTATCGACCTATTTATGTATCCATTCATTATCTATCTATCGATAGATCTATCTACACACATACAAATATGTTAATATATATATACACACACACACACATACACATATCATAGTTATACTATGTTGCTCTGTTTATATAACTAGTAAAAATCGATGATAGATGGGTAGATAGAAAACAAACAAAAAAACCATACTAGCAGTTTTATGACTTTTTTATTACTTTTACCATTGGCAAGTTGGAAAGGCCTGTCTTATTATATTATTCCTCATATCCTCATATAAATGAAGTTACACGTCACATACTACAAACACTGACTGTATACATATATATACATATATTTGTGTGTTTATATATATATATATATATATATATATATATATACAAATAGTATTATACTCCTTATAATATACTTAGTATACTAGTAAACTAGTTGCTAACATATGTATGTGGGTTATTGGAAGGTAAATATATATATATATATATATATATATATATATATATATATATATATATATATATATATATGTATATATATATATATATATAATGGTATTAGGTAGTGTGTGTGTATATGTATATATATATATACACACACACACACACACACACATATATATGTGTGTGTATATATATATATATGTAAATAATTAGAAAGTGTATGTATATGCACACACACACATATAACTATGGATTCTTTATTATAAGATGTATATTATATATGCGTGTGTGTATATGTAATGTTATAGTTTTCTGCCTTGCTCTCTGGCCTGCCTGCAGTGATGGGCACAGTGTAGGGTTCAGACAGAGACTAATTGCTGTAATGAGGCAGGTTCTGCTGCAGACACAGTGCTGGCTCCAGTTAGACTATAGCTTAGGGCAAGAGGAAACTTCTTTGGAGTCACTAATATCAATGATGCTTTCAATAACTCAGCATTTAATGACTGGTCCTTAGCATTATTAAGCCTCTTGTCATCCTCAGTAGTTATTTGGGGGCGAATGCTTCCTATAGCAGAGCAGTGTTGTACTACAATAACTATGTTTATGGCTAGATATGTATATATGTATGTAAGGCATGTAGGGTATATATGTATATATATATATATATATATATATATATATATATATATATATATATATATATATATATATATATATAAAATATTATATATAATATATATGTGTGTGTGTGTGTGTAGGCTATATATGTATATATGTTCCTGCATATTATGTATGTATGGCATATATGTATATGTATGTAAGTAGGGTTTATATATATATATTTATGGTATATTTGCATATGTTAGGGTGTATATGTGTACAAGTCCCTAGATTGTATGCATGTAACGTATATGTGTATGCATGTATGGAGTGTATATATATATATATATTTATATATATACACACACATACATGTCCATGGATAGTATGTATGTGTTTGTATATGGGGGTATATGTCCCTGTATATATGTAAGTATGGTATATATGTATACATGTCCCTGTATAGCATGTATGTATGGTGAATATTTCTATGGTATGTATGCATATATGTCACTGTATAGTATGTTGTTATGTTATATATGTATACATATCCCCTGATAGTATTTTTATATGGTATACATGTCCCTGTATAGTATGTATGGTATATATGTAAACATGTCCCTGGATAGTATGTTTGAATGGTATATATGTATTCATATCCTTTGATAGTATGTAGGGTATATATAGTATATATGTATACATGTCCCTGGATAGTATGTGTGTAGGGTATATATGTATACATGTCCTGGTATAGTATGTATGTAAGGTATACATGTATACATGTAGTATGTATGTAGGGTATATATATATATATATATATATATATATATATATATATATATATATATACATGTCCCTGTATATAGTATGTAGGCTGTATACAGTATGTATATGTGTCCCTGTATAGTATGTAGGGTATATATGTATACATGTCCCTGTATAGTATGTAGGGTATATATGTATACATGTCCCTGTATATAGTATGTAGGCTGTATACAGTATGTATATGTGTCCCTGTATAGTATGTAGGGTTATATATATGTCCCTATAGTGACAGTGGCAGATCAGGCTTGCTGGACACAGTCCCTGGAGACTCCTCCGCCGTCAGACTGCTCTGATCAGCCCCTATCTGCAGCGTTTGAAGATCACTGGGAACATGGAAGATTAGATCTTGTACCAAAACTTTCAGTTGGGGAAGCTGTGGAGAAGATCAAAAGACAGAAGTCAGAAGAAGGTCCCGGGGCTAAGAAAACTCCATTCATTGCTTGCTTTGGAGAGCGGTTTCATGCCTGTCACACACCTTTTGACTCTCTGTCCAGAGCATTGAACACAATGAGATCTATGGGATGAAATCGCTGGGAGTCAGGGCTGTCAGTGGTGGTACTCCACGGCTGGGGGTGACACCTCACAGGGCCGGACACAGCACCCCCTGACCCCCAGAGCTGACACCTCCTCTGCTTCTTACATCCCTTACTAATAATTTGGCATTGCTTCATCTCCCCGCCTTCAGTAATGCCCACACCTCCTGCACCCGTGTACTGATGACCCTATACCCCCCTCCCCCCACTCAGAATTCCTCCTTGGCGTTTCCCCTTCAGATACCTCCAATAAATTACTAAAATTTTAGTCCCCCATGAAAGTTCCCATGGGGCTGAAACCCCAGTGCCCCTCATACCACAGGCGCCTATTGGCATCCCCACTAATAAAGGCTGAACCCTAGAAACCCCCTCCTCCCCTCCTTTGCTGATCACGGTGATGAATAATAATTTCCTGTCAATCAGTATTACTTAACCCCTTCATTCCCACAGGGCATCATCCTCAGTGGATCTCTAGAGGGAGAGGGTTAAGTGCCCCTGGGCTAAAAGTCCCTGTTGCTCAATTAAATCCAGATGAGAACAATTAATAAATAGGTGATAACAATAAGTTGGGAATCACACGGTTCATTGCTTCCTCTCAATGGGGAATTCTGCTACAAAGGAGCAGAAAGGATTTGTCGGCTCTTCTAAGAGGGGATTGTGCCCCGGGCAGAGCGCAGAATGCAGCTGACTGCTGAGCCCATTGTGGTCCCCGGGCCCTCAACGGGCAGAGAATGGGGGGCTGTCTGCAGGCTGGTGGGTGATGGCGCCAGAGCCTGCATACACTGAGGGAGGGGGCCAGAGCCTGCCATACACTGAGGGAGGGGGCCAGAGTCTGCCATACACTAAGGGAGGGGGCCAGAGTCTGCCATACACTAAGGGAGGGGGCCAGAGCCTGCCATACACTGAGGGAAGGGGCCAGAGCCTGCCATACACTGAGGGAGGGGGCCAGAGCCTGCCATACACTGAGGGAGGGGGCCAGAGCCTGCCATACACTGAGGGAGGGGGCCAGAGCCTACCATACACTGAGGGAGGGGGTGAGAGCCTGCCATACACTGAGGGAGGGGGCCAGAGCCTGCCATACACTGAGGGAGGGGGCCCGAGTCTGCCATACACTAAGGGAGGGGGCCAGAGCCTGCCATACACTAAGGGAGGGGGCCAGAGCCTGCCATACACTAAGGGAGGGGGCCAGAGCCTGCCATACACTGAGGGAGGGGGCCAGAGCCTGCCATACACTGAGGGAGGGGGCCAGAGCCTACCATACACTGAGGGAGGGGGCCAGAGCCTGCCATACACTGAGGGAGGGGGCCAGAGCCTGCCATACACTGAGGGAGGGGGCCAGAGCCTGCCATACACTGAGGGAGGGGGCCAGAGCCTGCCATACACTGAGGGAGGGGGCCAGAGCCTACCATACACTGAGGGAGGGGGCCAGAGCCTGCCATACACTGAGGGAGGGGGCCAGAGCCTGCCATACACTGAGGGAGGGGGCCAGAGTCTGCCATACACTGAGGGAGGGGGCCAGAGCCTGCCATACACTGAGGGAGGGGGGCCAGAGCCTACCATACACTGAGGGAGGGGGCCAGAGCCTGCCATACACTGAGGGATGGGGCCCGAGTCTGCCATACACTGAGGGAGGGGGGCCCGAGCCTGCCATACACTGAGGGAGGGGGGCAGAGCCTGCCATACACTGAGGGAGGGGGCCAGAGCCTGCCATACACTGAGGGAGGGGGCCAGAGCCTACCATACACTGAGGGAGGGGGCCAGAGCCTGCCATACACTGAGGGATGGGGCCCGAGTCTGCCATACACTGAGGGAGGGGGCCCGAGCCTGCCATACACTGAGGGAGGGGGGCAGAGCCTGCCATACACTGAGGGAGGGGGCCAGAGCCTGCCATACACTGAGGGATGGGGCCCGAGTCTGCCATACACTGAGGGAGGGGGCCAGAGCCTGCCATACACTGAGGGAGGGGGCCAGAGCCTGCCATACACTGAGGGAGGGGGCCAGAGCCTGCCATACACTGAGGGAGGGGGCCAGAGTCTGCCATACACTGAGGGAGGGGGGCAGAGCCTGCCATACACTGAGGGAGGGGGCCAGAGCCTGCCATACACTGAGGGAGGGGGCCAGAGCCTGCCATACACTGAGGGAGGGGGCCAGAGCCTGCCATACACTGAGGGAGGGGGCCAGAGTCTGCCATACACTGAGGGAGGGGGGCAGAGCCTGCCATACACTGAGGGAGGGGGCCAGAGCCTGCCATACACTGAGGGAGGGGGCCAGAGCCTGCCATACACTGAGGGAGGGGGCCAGAGTCTGCCATACACTGAGGGAGGGGGGCAGAGCCTGCCATACACTGAGGGAGGGGGCCAGAGCCTGCCATACACTGAGGGAGGGGGCCAGAGCCTGCCATACACTGAGGGAGGGGGCCAGAGCCTGCCATACACTGAGGGAGGGGGCCAGAGCCTGCCATACACTGAGGGAGGGGGCCAGAGCCTACCATACACTGAGGGAGGGGGGCAGAGCCTGCCATACACTGAGGGAGGGGGCCAGAGCCTACCATACACTGAGGGAGGGGGCCAGAGCCTGCCATACACTGAGGGAGGGGGCCCGAGTCTGCCATACACTGAGGGAGGGGGCCAGAGCCTGCCATACACTAAGGGAGGGGGCCAGAGCCTGCCATACACTGAGGGAGGGGGCCAGAGCCTGCCATACACTGAGGGAGGGGGCCAGAGCCTGCCATACACTGAGGGAGGGGGCCAGAGCCTACCATACACTGAGGGAGGGGGCGAGAGCCTGCCATACACTGAGGGAGGGGGCCAGAGCCTGCCATACACTGAGGGAGGGGGCCCGAGTCTGCCATACACTAAGGGAGGGGGCCAGAGCCTGCCATACACTAAGGGAGGGGGCCAGAGCCTGCCATACACTAAGGGAGGGGGCCAGAGCCTGCCATACACTGAGGGAGGGGGCCAGAGCCTGCCATACACTGAGGGAGGGGGCCAGAGCCTACCATACACTGAGGGAGGGGGCCAGAGCCTGCCATACACTGAGGGAGGGGGCCAGAGCCTGCCATACACTGAGGGAGGGGGCCAGAGCCTGCCATACACTGAGGGAGGGGGCCAGAGCCTGCCATACACTGAGGGAGGGGGCCAGAGCCTACCATACACTGAGGGAGGGGGGCAGAGCCTGCCATACACTGAGGGAGGGGGCCAGAG
>NC_134353.1:78808464-78810964 GCF_048569485.1 Anomaloglossus baeobatrachus | reverse complement strand
AGATAGATAGATAGATGGATAGATAGATAGATAGATAGATAGATGGATGGATAGATAAACTAATATATGAAAAAAAATAGATGTTATACCTGATATATTGTTCATCTTGTAGGTATGTAAGGGGCAGTCTGGGGGAGGTGGATATAATCAGCCTTCACCACAGACTGTGTTTTTGTTTTAACATTAATGTATATACAAATTAACATTTACTAAATGGCTGCTATTAACTATTCTTTCTCTGAACCCTCCACAGAGGAGGCACAGTACATGGTGAGGACTTCTGCTCTCCACACTCTGTACCGAGGCCACTGACCCTCCTGCAGCTCTGCACAGTATCGGCAGTGACAGCAGTGGTGTAGTACTGATGATAGTAGTGGTAGTGATTGTATTATAAATGTTAGTTGTTGTGGGAGATTTAGTAATTTTTTTCATTTCCTTCTAGAGATCAACAAATAGTAGTACATTTACTGCAACGATATTTTGCATAAATTAAATGTGTAATTTCATATTGATGTCATTATTATGATATTAATATTATTATTATTATTATTATTATTATTATTATTTGCATCAAACATGAGAGGTAAACGGTTCGATATACGACCAATCCACAGGTGTCCTCATTGTCGCATCTACAGGTGAATCAGAGCTACTTCTGTTGGTTTGTGGCAGCATCGTCTGTGCGATATTATAAGATAATGTCGCATTGTAATATGCAGTCCTATGTAAGATGACAGTCAGCGCTCCTACATCGGTGCAGTCTTCTGTATCTGGTGTGCAGGGATATAATAACAATAATAATAATAATAAAATGTATTCATTTACATAGCGCTATTAATTCTACAGCGCTTTACATACAATGGCATCACTGTCCCCATTGGGGCTCACAATCTACATTCCCTATCAGTATGTTTTTGGAGTCAGGGATCTGCTGCTAATACTGAACATATCGCCAGTACCGATGTGTCGGATCCCACTGCAGACCCCACAGTTCCCACACAATGTGCTAGGAGATGATGATGGGATCCCAGACACCTCTATACATGATGGATGGTTCTAGCTGTCAGATCTGTACCCTCCCTTCCCCAGATAGTGGGGTGTAATATGAGGGGGTAATAACATCAGCCATGGAGGGAATTTACAGCAAACATTTCTGTGCTGCAAGTATAATCACCTATTGTCACCTATTGTAACTGATATACTATTAAAAAAGGCATAATAAGCCACTAAAGATGAGTTAATATGACGATATCATGTGCCTCATAATTACATATGAATAAGATGTGTGCAGTAATATTACAATATATAACACTGACCTGGGCAGTTATTCCACTATGTACAATATTAGTATTACGACACTGTGATAATGTACTATATTTGCAGCATATAATAATGTCTTGTAAATTGTTATAATATATGTACTATTGTAATATATATATATATATATATATATATATATATATATATATATATATATGTCCTGTGCAGTGTTTAGTGTCCAGTATACTTACACTATATAATATTAATGTGCACTATAATTACATGATATAATAATATTAGTGTGCAGTATAATTACACTATATATATTCGTGTCCTGTGCAGTTTTTATCACTAATGTCACAGTGCACTACTATTGCACTTTATCATTCTGTTCTTTGCACTGCTTCTATAGTCTATTGTCTTACAAATTGTTGCTACACTATACAATAGTTTTCCTTTAAACAATTATAATGCTACATGGTATATTTAATTACTATTCCACTATATAATAATGTCCTGACCATTAATATACGCCATAATATCCGTGTCACGCAGTTATTACTGTCCTATGTATTATTATATACTCTATATTAATGTCACATTTATAAAACTATATTATATGTATTAGGATTCTACATAATATGATAATCCCTTTGTATTACAGCCTGATATACTGGTAGACTACACAGATTGCACAGAAACTGTTTGCTGATTGATAATGTCACATTACGCCTTATAGATATTATTATTTTATTTAGAATAAAGATTTAACTTATAATTATATATAGACTATTATAACACACAATCTGGATTTACATGGCTGTGTGATAGGCTGACATCATATAATGTGCCATATCAATATCCTGCACAGCAATATCCCTACACCATGCACTAACGTGGTAAGAATGTAATTTCCCTATGTCTCATACTGTTGTAAAAGGCGCAATAAAGTAACACATTGCAAACTTTATCACACGGTTTTATGGGAGATTATATACACTATATATATATATATATATATATATATATATATATATATATATATACACACACACACACACACACACACACACACTGTACCCGAATATCATATGCACTCTTCTGTCATAGTATGAGATTAAAGCATATACAATATACAATATTATCATACTGTAAGGTATGCATATAGCATATTGCAATGCTATAAAGAGCAATGTCATATGTGCTCAATATACTATATAATCTAAAAATAAAAACCTCT
>NC_134353.1:78720964-78803464 GCF_048569485.1 Anomaloglossus baeobatrachus | reverse complement strand
ATACACACATATTGCAGTATATACACATATAGCAGTATATACACACATAAAGCAGTATATACACATATTGCAGTATACACATATATTGTAGTATACACACATATAGCAGTATACACACATATAGCAGTATATACACATATTGCAGTATATACACACATATAGCAGTATATATACACATATTGCAGTATATATACACATATAGCAGTATATACACACATATAGCAGTATATACACATATTGCAGTATACGCAAATATTGCAGTATACACACATATAGCAGTACACACACACACACACACACACACACACACACACACACACACACACACACACACACACACACACACACACACATATAGTAGTATATACCCGCTTCCTATCACCCTCTATGTATATATCACTTCTTCTGACAGTGGATTTTAGCTAGCGAAAGCTACAAACACCAACCCACATCATTCAGCAACGTGACACATGGCACCCAATCTTGGGATACCCATGAACGTGGGCATTTGTGTCATTACTAATAGTCCCGGGGGCAATAGACGTGTCCTCCTTATCTATAGACAGACATCAAACGCAGGGCAGGACACTGGGGAGAGAGGAACAATGGCTGCATCCAGTGAGGGGGACACCAAACCTGCCATTATCCCTATGATAACTCTGCTCCCTGCCTTTCATCTGCTGTGTCTGGAGGGTGGGGGTTATACATCTGCACCTCTGCAGGTACATGACCCCCGCCCCCACCCATCCCCCTCACCTACCTTGTCAGTGTCCTGGTGCTGGTGACCGTCCCCCTTTGATGTGTGACTTAGCAGCAATGTCCTCCTACCTCCAGCACTGACTGCATCTGATAACTGGGGGAGCCTGCCATAAATCAGCCTTATGAAATAAGCTCAGGGCCTGGCTCAGATTATATACAATCCTCCTGCAATTCTGCAAGACTCATACCAATGTACTGCTGATAGGGCAGAACACAGATCCAGTGCACTGGGGAAAGGGAAGGTCTATCTACATATCTATCTATCTATCTATCTATCTATCTATCTATCTATCTATCTATCTATCTATCTATCTATCTATCTATCTATCTTTCTATCTATCTACCTACCTACCTACCTATCTATCTATCTACCTACCTACCTACCTACCTATCTATCTATCTACCTACCTATCTATCTATCTACCTACCTATCTATCTATCTATCTATCGATCGATAGATAAGGTTTTAATATATATATATATATATATATATATATATATATATATATATATAAAAATATACAATATATATACTGTATAGTGTATGTGTATATATATATATATATATATATATATATTTATATACATATATAATACTTGTGTGTGTATATATATATATATATATATATATATATATATATGCGTTTGTGTTTTAGTATATATATAGTTATGAAGATATATCCTGTGTTATTGTTATTTTGTCAAAAATGATTATTATTATTTTATGTTTCATGTTTTGATGTTTCATCATTGAAAACGCCAGAAATGTAAGCTGGGCTTAAAGTTTTGTTGTTTTTTTTTTTGTAGTGATTATTTTAGTAAAAAATAAAAATTATATTCAACATTTCCAGACATCATATGAACCTCAAAAATTTACATGTTGGTCCTTGATTATAAATTTTTTTTTATGATCCCCTAAAAAGGTGGGAAGAAAGGAAGAAAGAAAAGTGATAAAAAAATGACAAACCCATGATTAGAATGATACATGATTGTCTTTTGAAAGTCAACTCAAACTATATGATCTATTGGGGGTAATTCTATAAATTAATTTTTAAGTGTAAAACCTTTATAACCGATCAGACGGATCTTACAGATGATGAATTTGGTCTGAGCTGGCTGCTTATACCCTTAGATATTGTTAGTATAGATCAAATTCTCATACTTCCTATCTGCTTTGATTCTTCTGGAATATTCAATTAGTTATTACTAGATACATTTTTTTGAGGTTGTATCAATTTTTGATGCAGATGAGTCAGATTTCAGTTAGATTAACCATTTACACCCAACAATTTATGCTGATATTGGTCTGATTGGATAGAAATTGGTCAGATAACTGTACATTAACAGTTACCCTTACAACCCTTGATACTTGGAGACATAATTCTGTTTTGTTTTTTTTCCTCTATAAACACCAAAAACATGAAACCCTTATTATGTAATCTGCTACTAAAGGATAAGTCTACAGGTATTTCTGCTAAAAGATGAAACTAAACTAAAAAATAAAAGACCAACAGATCTGACTATTGACTTATTTGTTAAATGATAAAAATGTTAGATAATACAATTATTTCAAATAAGGATTATTGGAAAAAAAACAATTAATATATATTATAAATGGATGTGAAAAATACTATTATTTAATAAGAAATAAGAATTATAAGTTATATAAACTAATAAATAAAAAAGCAAACCGTTAATGAAAGGATCCAATGCCAAGTTTTGTACATCAGTCCGAATGTATATATATATATATATATATATATATATATATATATATATATATATATATATATATATATATATGTATATATATATATATATATATATTTAGATATATTTATTTATGGTATATATATATATATATATATATATATATATATATATATATATATATATATATATATATATATATAACATAGCTGATACATAACAAAGCTTACACAGACAGTAGCATTTTTTGTTCCCAGCAATCAGCAGTGCAGAATATGTTGGTGCTATATATAACACTCTGCTACTTTTTTGTGCTATATTGTCTCACTATATTACATATTGGTTTAAATATTTAGGTTTTTGTATACAATATCTATTATAATAAAAGTTTTTTTTAATTATTTATTTACTTTTTTAACCATCTTTATTGGGATCTTGAGCCATGGCTATGGCGGTTTGATGGATGAACGCTCAGTGGAAAGATCAATCTTGTGCAGCCTAGATAGGTCCACCAGGGTCTTCTCCACTGTGTTCTCGATAGTATCATGTAATCGGGTGCTGGTCTTCCGCTTTAACTTGTTCCTTCTATTCTTCCAACCATGATGTCCTTCTCCAGTGATTGCTCTCTTCATAAGATGTGTCCAAAGTAGACAAGTTGTGGCTTGGTGATCTTTGGTTCAAGTGACATGTCTGGCTTGAATTGCTCCAAAATTGATTTGTCTTGTCTTTATGTTTTTAATATATATATATATATATATATATATATATATATATATATATATATATATATATATCAGCATAAAACACACACACACACACACACACACACACACACACACGCACACACACATATCTATCTATCTATCTTACTATCTATGTGTGTTTTTTATGCTGGTACAGATATTCAAAATACATACAGCAAAGCCTATTTGAGACAACAACCCAAAATTGTAGTGAGGAGTTGTCTTTTAGTGGTATAGTCTTCTCAAAGAAGATGGTGTAACCAGTGGTATTCTCCAAGAAGTTGTCTTTCATAAAAGCTTCCTATATATATCTGTATCTGCACCTATCCCTTGTAGACTGTGAGCCCTTGCAGGCAGGGTCCTCTCCTGTACCTGTCTGTGCCTTGTGTTGTTCATGATTATTGCACTTGTCTATGTATGCCCCCCATTGCACATGTGATGTAGTAATAATAATAATAATAACAACAATATATTGTATATATATAATATTTACTAATTTATCATATCTAGTTGTATGTATATTTGTTACTGAAGACTGTACTTATTTGACTTTGTGCTGTATCTGTGTAAATCATCTATTATCAGTAGTGAAACATATATTATACCAACTGTATGTAAATCTAACTATATAGTTCCCTGTGTATATACACATTGACTGCAATATCTGTTTATGTGTATGGTTTATGTTTTGCTACTTTTGTATTATATTATTTTTGACTGTTTTCTTCAAAGTCTGACCTGACATTTGTAGTTTAGTAAATACTTATATCCTCCCAATTTTGAAGCATCTTTTCTTACATCTCTATGTACAACTTGTCACAATAATGTGTTTCCAACTTTCTGTCAATAAGGATTCACTCTATTGACGACAAGAGCAAAGGTAATGACCAATTGTTAAATTTACTTACAGAATTTCCAAGAAGAACAAAAAAAATTGTTTAAAAGAACAGAGAGTCCTCAGTGGTTGATACCTTTTAATGGCTAACTGAAAAGATGGTAATAATTGCAAGCTTTCGAGACTACTCAGGTCTCTTCATCAGGCATGGTATAACACAAAATCTGAAGAGTCACGTATTTATACACAACAGGACTTAGAATAGTGCAGTAAAAAAAAAAAAAAAAAGAACAAGTTTCTCTCTTTTTTTTTTTTTTTTTTACTGCACTATTCTAAGTCCTGTTGTGTATAAATACGTGACTCTTCAGATTTTGTGTTATACCATGCCTGATGAAGAGACCTGAGTAGTCTCGAAAGCTTGCAATTATTACCATCTTTTCAGTTAGCCATTAAAAGGTATCAACCACTGAGGACTCTCTGTTCTTTTAAACAATTTTTTTTATCTCTACTGGCTAACACGGTACAAAGATATATTTTACTTGTATCAAGAAGAACAACAGAGGCACCTCACAATGCAAAACTCTGAGTTGCTTCAGAATTTTTATTTAATGGGAAATTCTAGTATTTACTAAAACAGACATATCAGGAGGATGAACAGGTCATCTCAAGTGTCTCAATGAAATGTGACATTTTCTCAACAACCAGTTTGTAATTAATCTGATGAATATTGGATTCACTGCTTATTATATTCAGCATGATCTCTCCCTATGGCACGCTGTATACTGTATATACTGTATTTTGCACCTGAATTCATACTATACTGTGTAAATTGTATGAGGTTTGCTGCAGTTTTTTTTGGCATTTTGTATTTATGTGTGTTTATTGTAAGAAAGACTCAATATTTGTCTTCTTATAAGTGTTCAAGGACATTTTATTATAGTTTTAGGGTTAAGCAACTAAGAGAAGTAGTGTAGTGTATGGATTGTCTTCATTCTCAGCGATAAGGTCTCCACCTAGTGGTCATTTGGAAATATGCAAGTAGAAATTTCATAATGGTAGTTTCCACTTTCCTTTACTCTTTGGCAAGCAGAAGTGTTTTGTATGCTGGCCTATAAAAACCAGTTAAAGCGCACCAATCACCAGGATTTTCATATATAACCTAAAGCCAGTGCTATACTGGCACTATCATGCTGATTCTATACATACCTTTAGTTGTGACATCGGATGTATAGTTTTTGAAACAGAAGGTAACGTTTGTAAAATGAACAGTTTTTTGATTGGCAGTGTGTCGCCCAGAGCTATGGGCTACTCGGTCCCGGGTGGTGTATTACTGGGGAGATGTCACTTGGTGGCCGTTGCCCGGTTCCGTGTCCTGGGGACGCTTTTTAAAAGGGGAATATTTACAGGGGAGATTAAATGAAAGTTTATCACGTGACGCCACTTGCGGTTTTGCGGCTATATAGATGGAGCCGCTGCTGCACAGTTCTCACTACTGGGGCTGGTGTTAATGGCAGCCTGGATGTTAGGCCCTCCGCAAGCAGGGCCGGGCCCCAGAGGATGTGTGGTGTGGATGGGTGCAGAAAGAAGGTAGGCCACACAAGGGGTTGCAGTGTAACTGGTTCCTTTACTCACAGTGAGATGGAAACTGGTTACCCGAGGAAGACTGGTCTTGACCGCTGGTCCCCTTAGTCACAGTGCCGGTTTAGTGACCTGGTGGCTTCTTTCCCCTGCACTTCTCTTTGGTTGGAGGGTACCCATGGCTTGGAGCATCTGGGGGTACCCTCCTGGTAATCTCGCAACGGTAGTCCATTTGACGGTTAACGTGAACCCTGTAAACCCTGTGGGGTCGGAGTCTCTGGTCCTGTCCCCGGTTCACCCGTTGCTACAGTGTCCCGAACTTCAAGGTCAGTGAGGACTTTGCTGGTCCCTTCACTGTACAGATTTTATCAGGTCCGCCTGGAGCATTTGCCTGACTTACCTGACTTTGTCTCACCTGATTCTGTACCCCGTTGGTGCTATAGTTCCGGGAGCACTCCACCATACTCCACCGGCAACCAAACACCTGGTCCCTCAGGTCACCGTCACACCCTGTCAGTGCTTCCGCTCACTTCCTCTCTCTGTCACCAACTCCTACAGACAGACTGTCCACTTTCTGCCCCTCCCACCTGGTCGTCTAGTGGACTGGATCGGCTCCACCCCTAGGTGGCCATCCATTGGTCCAACCCTAGTTTGGTACCAGTCTATGGGGAATTGGGGAAAAACAGGGATTAACTGGAATGTTTTTGTTTTTACCGGCACTGGTCTTCTGGGTCCCTGGGGGTAGGCCCTGCATCCTGGTGGGGATGCAGTACCTTGTAGCTCCCTGATGGCTTCAGGGGCACTAAAGCAGCAGCTGCCAATCAGCTGATAGCTGGGGTGAGGTTTGATAGTGATTCCCGCCTCCCTGCCTGTTTGTCCTCCCCCTACCTATTATTTATGCTAATTCCATTATAGAAGGTTGTGGCTATAAATTATGGTGGCTAGAAGGACCTATGCTGATGTCATACCCATGTGTCCAGAATGGGCGGGGCCTCAGCCAACAGAATAATAATGTTGTTTTCTGGTATCAGCTATGTTGGCTGAGAATCCGCCCCTTCTGGTCACATGGATATGGCGTCAGCAAGGTCCTTCTAGCCACCATGATTCATAGCTACAACCATTAGTAAAATGCCTCTATAATGGAATTAGCATAAATAATAGGGGGCAGAACAACAGCCAGGGCAACTGGAATCATTATGAAATCTCACCCCAGCTATCAGCTGCTGCAGCTGCTGTCAATCAAAAAGCTGCTCATTTTACAAGCTTTACTTGTGTACCGCCCCACGGCCTCGGCTGCGACCGCCGAGCCGCTCGGATCCGTGCTTGTACTGCAAGGGCGGTGGCTCGAGCCTCTCACGGATCCGGGGGTCACGTCGCTCTGCAAGGGGGATTGGCGCTACGCGCGGGGGAATGCGGGTGTTTGGTTGTGGGATGATTGTTCGTGACGCCACCCAAGGGTTGTGGTGATGGTGGACACCACCGCTGCGGTGAAGGTACGGGGACTGCTGGGAGCGGTGTAGTGGCGCAGCTAGGTGTTGACCCCTCCGTGGGTAGGGAATGTTGGTCCCGGGGCCCGGTTGGGCGAGGGCCGGGGTGTAGGGCACAGTTTTGTGGTGCGGCGCGGTGCCCGAGGGCACAGGTGTACTCACGATTGAACCACACAGAGTCACTGGTAAACCAAACGGAGTGATGAACGGGGTCCGCAGCCGGCTGCAGCTTCCTAGTTGGGTTGGCAATGTCCGCCTTTCTCCTGCACCTGTGTTTGTAGTGTGACCACTGTGCCTGGGCACCGGTGGTCCGCTCCCCGGCGTGTATGTGTCGTAGGAGCCCCTTTTGCCCGCAGATGCTGGCCCTTGGATCTCTGGCCTCTGGCGGTAGCTCTTATCCGGACGGGTTGGGCTGTTGCCTTCAATAGGGACTTTGGTGGGAATGAACCCCTGAGGTCCAGACTGCAATCAGTTAATTTGACTATGGTGGTGGCGTATAGCCTAGTTCGGGGTCTGAGTACCCTACCTGGTGCTCCGGTATCCTGTTGGCTCCCTGGTTCGGTTCCGGCGGGCCGCTACCCTGTCCCGGTCCCTTACGGTTCCACCGGTCGTATTCCCGGTCTCCTGCAGGCGGCCACTGCCGTCTGCCTGCCTGCCTGTTTGGGGGTCCTAGGCTCCAACCCAGGCCCCACGCAGAACTGTACTCCACTACTCTCTACTCCACTGTACTGAACTGTCTACTGTTTTCCTGCCTCAGGCCAGCAGACTCCTCGGGGGAGGGGGGGGGTGTCTTTCCGCCTGACTCCGTCCACCTGGTGTGCCTGTCTGACTCTGAGGGAGGCAATCAGGTCTTTGTGGTTGACTGGTGGTACCTTTCTAGTGTGGGGGGGTGTGTGGTGAGTGTAGTAACCTGTGACTCCTGGGGTCCAGGGCGTCACACTTGCTTGTGTTTCAAAACCTATACATCCTAGCTGACAACTAAGGGTATGTATAAAATCAGCCTGATAGTGCCAGTATAGCACAGGCTTTAGGTTATATAGAAAAATCTTGGTGATTGGTGCACTTTAACCTAACCTAAGGATGGAGTCACACTAGTGTATGACATTGGGTGCTATATGCTTATGACATTTGGTTCAAACCCTGCTGCGAGCGTGACCGAGTGTCATTTATTTTGATATCATTTACTCGCATGCAGGAATCGGAGCACAGGTGCAGAGAAGAAGGAGAGATTAGCCTCTTCTCCATTGCCTTTGTGTGCATATAATGACATCCGAGTGCTGTCCAATGTTTCACATGCCCCCCATAGACTTGTATGGATGCACGTGACCCGAGAAACGTGGCCAATCCCAGCATGCTGACATTTTTTTCTCAGTCCTTTGCTGAAGAAAAACTCGCAGATCTCACCCGCAACATTGACTGACATAGATCCGAGTACAATGTGATTTTTTTTCTCACTCCACTCGTCCGATTTATACACTTATGTGAGCGAGCCCTAATAGACACATTCTAAGTCAATGGTGTGAGACTGTGACCGGGGTTATCTATGACGGCCGGTATGTCTCGCCCCGGTTGTGCTCACTCCATGATAGAAAGTAAATCCACTCTAGGGTTAATGCTGTTTTCCTACAGGCTGAAGGAAGGGTTAAATGGAAACAGGAACAAGGGCAGGTGTGCCGGGTGTGAGGGAGTGAACAGAACTCCCTGAGTTCTCTGCTGGAGAGGCACATGTATATTGGTGTGGATTCTTGTTTGGACATTAAACCGTGTGCTGTGAAACTTAATGCCTGGATCCCGTGTCTTCTGCTGCGCAGCCGACCGTGCTACCTCACATATGGTGGAGAATGCGGGCATCCCGGCCGGTGAGGTGTAGCTTCCTTTTCTGGTGACCCGGTAGCACATGTCCTGGATTCAAGCGGCTATACTACGGCCCAAACCCAGCGACGCCATGGAGGACATACTAAAGCATTTGGCTCAGGCTAATGCACAGCAGCAACAAGCTAATGCACAGCAGCAACAGACCAATGCACACCTGCTCCAATCCTTGAAATCGCACCAAGAACAGCTGGTTCAGGCCAATGCACGTCAGCAGCAAGCCTTACAATTGCAGGAACAAAGACATCAAGAACAGATGGTTCTCCTGGCCAAGTCGATCCGTGCTGGACCGGCAGCAACAACCCCGGGACCGGGTGATGACGGCAGCGTCCGGAAAGCGGTGAGACAAGCGTTGCAAAAGATGACCCCGGGGGATGATGTGGAAGCGTTCCTGGCGGTGTTTGAGCGGGTGGCCGAGCGGGAAAAGCTGCCGACCCCCCAGTGGGCTGAGGTATTGTCGCCCTATCTGACGGGGGAACCCCAAAAAGCGTACCTGGACCTCTGTACCGAGGACGCCATTGACTATGTGACCCTAAAAGCCGAAATACTGGCACGGTTGGGGGTGAATACCTATGTACGGGCTCAGCGGGTAAATCAGTGGTTCTATGAGGAAGCCAAACCTGTACGCTCCCAGGCCTATGACTTGTTGCATCTTGTAAAAAAATGGTTGCAGCCTGACACTCTGAGCCCGGCGCAGATGGTGGAAAGGGTAGTAGTGGATCGTTTTGTGCGCACTTTACCCGTCACCGTTCAACGGTGGGTAGGACAGGGTGACCTGAGTACCCTGGACCAATTAGTGTCCCTGGTAGAGCGGCATGTGGCTACGCAGGACTTGATACGGGACACTGAGACTCTGCGTACCGCCCGTCGGTCCGGCCCCTCCAAGCCTAGGGCCAAGGACCCACCGCCGACAACGGTGCAGGAGTCCCCTACGCGCCTGAGGCCGCGGCCGCCAATCCTGAGGTCCGGAAGGTTCTGTACCCTAAACGACAACCCGTCAAGGGGGTTTCCGTCCCCATTAGATGTTGGCGGTGCCAGCGGGTGGGACATATGGAAGCCCAGTGTCCACTCACCACGGAGCCCATGGATTGTGGGGTTACCCGGCGGGGTTCAATGTATGCTCAGGTGGTGTGTACCGCTGACCTGGTCTCCCCAGAGACGGAGCCCCACTTGTGCCAAATACAGGTGAATGGATGTCCGGTTACAGGATTGTTGGATTCCGGAAGCTTAGTGACCCTTGTGCGATCCACCTTGAGGGCTAAAGTAAAGGCCACAGGACGTACCGTGGGGGTGGTTTGCATACATGGGGACCGCCGAGACTATCCCACGGGGATTGTCACCATCACAGCACCTTGCGGTCAGGTGCAACATGAGGTGGGACTTCTTAACACTCTTCCTTATGACGTGATCCTAGGAAGGGATCTGCCCTATTTTTGGACTTTATGGAAGGGACCCCCTAAGTCTCCTCAGATATTGGTCAGTCCGGGACCTGAGCCCTACAATCCTGAATCCGGGACACCTGCCGTAGGGGTCCCCATGATAGGGACAGAATGTGAACCCGATAGGTCGCCCCTAGAGGTATTGGCAGGAGAGGCTGAGACGGTCGAACCCATCCCGGAGTTGGAGGCGTCCCCGGATACGTTTGGGACTGCCCAACTCCAGGACCCTACATTAATACATGCCCGGAGTCGGGTGACAGTAATTGACGGGGTGGCACAGCTGCCCGGTGCCCAGGTTAGGTACCCCCATTTCGCTCTTAAGCAGGATTTACTCTACCGGGTAGATGAAATACGGGGCGTGGGGGTAGAGCAGTTGGTGGTACCCCAGCCGCATCGTCGGCGGGTCCTCGACTTGGCTCATAAACACCTGATGAGTGGCCACCTAGGGGTCAAGAAAACGCAGGAGCGAATATTGCAAAGGTTCTATTGGCCCGGAGTCTTTGGGGAGGTAAAACGGTTCTGCGAAACCTGCCCGGAGTGTCAGCTTACCGCACCCCTGACCCATTTTCGCAGTCCGTTGGTACCGTTACCCATTATAGAAGTCCCTTTTGAACGGATAGGGATGGATCTGGTGGGGCCCCTCGTAAAGTCCGCTCGAGGGCACCAACACATCCTAGTGATCGTTGACTATGCCACCCGGTATCCCGAGGCGATACCTCTCAGACATACTGCAGCAAAGCTTATAGCTCGGGAGTTGTTTGCTGTGTTCTGCCGGGTGGGGTTGCCCAAGGAGATCCTTACGGATCAGGGGACCCCATTCATGTCTAAAGTGACCAAAGAGCTATGCCGGCTACTCCAGATCAAGCAGTTGCGTACGTCTGTGTATCATCCTCAAACGGACGGTTTAGTCGAGCGTTTCAATAAAACCCTGAAAACCATGCTAAAAAGGGTGATTTCAAAAGACGGGAAAGACTGGGATATGATGCTTCCCTATTTGATGTTTGCCATCCGTGAGGTGCCACAGGCATCCACGGGGTTTTCGCCTTTTGAATTGTTATATGGGCGACATCCCCGGGGATTGTTAGACCTGGCAAAGGAAACATGGGAGCAAGAGCCCACCACCCATAAAAGTGTGATTGAACACATTTTGGGTATGCAGAACCGCATAAGCGCGGTCATGCCAATTGTGAAGGAGCATTTACAGGAGGCTCAGGCCGCGCAAAGCGGCCGCTACAATAGACAAGCCACCGTGCGGACCTTTAAACCCGGGGACCGGGTGTTGGTATTAATCCCCACGGCGGAGAGTAAATTCCTGGCTCAGTGGCAAGGCCCCTACGAGATAAAGGAAAGAGTCGGGGTGGTTAACTATAAAGTATTGCAGCCCGGTAGGCGGAAACCTGAACAAATATACCATGTCAACCTATTAAAACCTTGGCAGGAACGGGAAAGCCTGATGGCTGTTTTTTCCCCATCTCCCTCCTCTTCGGGTCGTTCTCCTCCGGCTCCAGCGACCTCCGGAGAGGACGAACCGGAAGTAAAGATTGGAGAAGCCCTCACCAAGACTCAGAGGCGAGAGGCCAGACGGTTGGTTCAGCAGAACCCCGATGTCTTCTCCGAGCTGCCCGGTAGGACCAGTCTGATACGACATGATATTGTCACCGAGCCCCACCTGAAGGTACGCCTGAAGTCATACCGGGTACCGGAGGCTCGACGACAAGCCATATCGGAGGAAGTAAAGACAATGTTACGCCTGGGGGTCATCGAAAAATCCCGGAGTGAATGGGCTAGTCCGATTGTCCTAATACCAAAACCCGATGGCTCCTTAAGGTTCTGCAATGACTTTAGGAGATTGAACGAAATATCCAAGTTCGATCTCTACCCCATGCCCAGAGTGGATGAGCTGATTGATAGGCTGGGACAGGCGCGGTATTTTACCACGCTCGACCTGACCAAGGGGTACTGGCAGGTGCCACTGACGGAGTCCGCCAAGGAGAAAACCGCTTTTGTTACGCCGGAGGGTCTCTTCCACTATGTTGTCTTGCCTTTTGGGTTACATGGCGCTCCGGCCACGTTCCA
This sequence comes from Anomaloglossus baeobatrachus, assembly GCF_048569485.1. Classification (NCBI taxonomy): domain Eukaryota; kingdom Metazoa; phylum Chordata; class Amphibia; order Anura; family Aromobatidae; genus Anomaloglossus; species Anomaloglossus baeobatrachus. The sequence continues at coordinate 78,790,965 of NC_134353.1, read as the reverse complement.
GAGGTTGATGGACTTAGTGCTGGAACCTCACCAGGCGTATGCATCAGCGTACCTTGATGACATCATTATTTACAGCTCCGATTGGCAGACCCACTTGGAACAGGTACAAGCGGTGGTGGACGCGCTTCGAACAGCCGGATTGACAGCCAATCCCAAGAAATGTGCGTTGGGACTCACGGAAGCCCGCTACTTGGGCTACGTGATAGGCCAAGGAGTGATTAAGCCCCAAATTAACAAGGTTGAGGCGATCCAGAAGTGGCCTAGACCCCTGACCACGAAGCAGGTTAGGGCCTTCCTGGGTATCGTGGGGTACTACAGGAGGTTTGTAAAGGATTTTGCGGGACTATCAGCCCCCTTGACGGACCTTCTCAAAGGCAAGAAGTCCGTCATGGTGCGCTGGACTCCGCAGGCCGAGGACTCCTTCCGGGCCCTGAAGGGGGTCCTGTGCGGACAGCCCGTTCTCGTACACCCTGATTTCCGGAAGGAGTTAATAGTACAGACTGACGCCTCAGAGGTCGGCCTGGGGGCAGTGTTGTCTCAGGTGGTTCAGGGGGAGGAACACCCCGTCACCTTCTTAAGTAGGAAGCTCACCCCTCCCGAGCGGAATTATAGCGTAGTGGAGAAGGAGTGCCTGGCGATCAAGTGGGCCTTGGAGTCCCTACGCTATTACCTGCTGGGACGGCAGTTTCGCTTGGTGACGGATCACTCTCCACTGGTCTGGATGAGGTCCGCCAAGGAACGGAATGCCCGGGTTACCCGGTGGTTCCTTTCTCTGCAGAACTTCCGGTTTACGGTTGAACATAGGGCCGGTGGGTTGCAGGGCAACGCCGATGCCTTGTCCCGCGGGCCGTGTTTGATGGCGGGAGTTCAACCCCGCACGCTTGAACTGAGGGGGGGGGTATGTGAGACTGTGACCGGGGTTATCTATGACGGCCGGTATGTCTCGCCCCGGTTGTGCTCACTCCATGATAGAAAGTAAATCCACTCTAGGGTTAATGCTGTTTTCCTACAGGCTGAAGGAAGGGTTAAATGGAAACAGGAACAAGGGCAGGTGTGCCGGGTGTGAGGGAGTGAACAGAACTCCCTGAGTTCTCTGCTGGAGAGGCACATGTATATTGGTGTGGATTCTTGTTTGGACATTAAACCGTGTGCTGTGAAACTTAATGCCTGGATCCCGTGTCTTCTGCTGCGCAGCCGACCGTGCTACCTCACAATGGGTAATAAGGAATGGATCACAACAGATCAGGATGGACTATAATGCATTTATAAAACCAACCATAACTAGAATATGGGAACTGAATTTTGTAAAACAAATACACATAAAAAACATATCTCCAAACAATAGTAATTGTTGTAATATAAAAAATAAGCAATGCCCAACATAAAAGGGTAGTTCAGAAGAGAAAAAAAAAAAAGTTAAAAGGTGCAAACATGACCTGCAATATCCAAAAAAGAGACACAATTCCCACATTCTTGTGAACGGTGTGGGTCACAGCAGTCAGAACGCAACAGATTTATTGGTTATCACCTATCCTGTTGATAGGCAAAAGCTTGTTACAAGCAAAATACCTTTTAATAACCAAAAAGGCTAGCTCTCTACGTGCTGATGTTTTGCTGAGTACAATGGGAACTATATAAGTTTCTACGCAGTGAGCTCCCTCTAGTGGCTGCTTCCAGCAGAGGATTTTTATCATGTTGCTGCTTGATAAGTGAGGGGAGGCAGGAAATATGCTGCTCTGTGTTATGTATCACACAGGTAGAAAAGAAAACCGGGTTTATACCGCGCTAAAAACCACTGATGTGTGTAAATTAAAAGATTTCCTTTTTATTTGACAGTTCCTACGCGTTTCAGAGACATCCGTCTCCTTCCTCAGGAAAAGAAAGGAGAGGAATGTCTTCTCTTCTACCTGTGTGATACAAAATTCCTCTCCCGGGGCTGCAGCTAAACCACCGGGCACTCACAGGCTATCATAAGGGGTTGTGACTGGCACAACCTCACCAGGTGAGTGCTTCTTTGTCTTGTCTGTCTACCCTCATACCATGTAAGACCCTATTGCACTTCCCCCCCCCTACAGTTTTACAAGGGCTCTGTGTTATGTCTTACTTGATGAGGTCAATCCTTGAAGCCAAATCATCGGTTTTAAAGAAACACATACAGGTGGTGCTGGTTCTGCAGAATATCCGAGCTGAGACAGTGATGCTGGGATAGTAACAACTGAGGTAGCAGAGCTGGAAAAGCAGTTACTGATGTAGCAGAGCTGGGACAGCAATGACTAGAGTAACAGAGTTGTAGCAGTGGTGACTGATATGTAGAGATGAGCAATAGCATTGAGGCTCAGTTTTCTGGCAGCAAACGAATCTAGCTAGACAGGCTCGAGCTTGACCCAAACTATGGATCCAGTCACTGATTGGCAGTTTGAGTCTCCGCCCACATACAGTCAGCCATAAGCAGATCCCATCCAGGGGAGGGTGGGTGGTCTTTTTCAAACTTTGTTTTGTTGTTGCACACTACATCCGATCACGCTGTTGTTAGCCCCAGTGTGCGCCATTCAAACACAGCAAGCAACTCGCACTGGGCTGAGCACCGAGCGTACCTGAGCACAGCGATGCTTGTACGAGTTTTGTCCGCATGTAAAGCATCCAATCCCCGAACCTTAATTTTTAAATTTGGTGTTCAGTTCGAAAACCAAACCTCAGGTTCGCTCATCTCTACTGATATACACTGAGAAGCAAAAGAGTAACAATATTTTGAACTTTTGACTTTCAGGCTCCATATCTCACCATCCACTACAGCTTTGAGCATGAGACTACCTTCGTTTTATAGACAGTCATCTTGGCTATCTCATATATAAATTTGACTTGCAGCTATTCAGCATCAGATTTGTTATGCAGATTCTTGCCATATCACTATATTGTTACTGTTTTGCTCCTGGGGGTGGAAAAATCTTTATCTTCTTGTATACTACAAATTACAACCTGTTCTCACATTCCCTAATAGCTTAGTGTTTTATTAGGTTGATTCCTAACTGAAAGGTCACTGGTTCTAATTAATGAGTAGCCATGAAGAAGATTTCCAACGAAAAGAGAAACAGCACAGTCCAGCTGATCCATGCAAAAGCCAAGAGGTGGAGAGGTGGACGTCCAGGCAAAATATTGGAGTCAACAAGTCACAAGGTCTATCAGTTCTGGCATGACAGACATGGCAGTGGAGGCGGCTCCTATGCTTTGTAATAGTGAGATCACAAACGTCCATGGAAGTGGAGCACCCCACGGGACCTGAAGGGTTATTAGTCGCCGGGTCGGTGAAGGGTCGGAGGATGTCACGGGTGGCCTGCCCAGTTTCGTGACCCCAAGGTTTCCACGGAGGGGGTTGAATGGGATGATGGGGGTTGTAGTACGATGATTTTGTGACACCACCTGCGGTTTGCGGCCAGAGTTTAGCTGCCGCTGCTGTCGTTGTCCTACGGGGCGGATGGTGTGTAGCAGCAAAGATGGTACTGTGACGCCCCTGGACTATCAGGTCGTCAAAGGGTATTGTACAATCTGCCCTCCCGTGCAATATCCAACTCCTTCTTGGTTATGGGTCCCCAACTACTTGGTGTTGCCTACATCAGCTAATTAAAATCCTAGGTACACTCTGCACCACACCCACCAGACACACCAGTGGACGGCCTGAGTGGAATAGGGTCGCCCACTTGGGGGGTTTGTTAGGGAAGGTCAGGAGTGTCAGGAGAGTCAATCGAGGGTTGAGTGTTGGAAGTGAAGGAGGGAGGAGGTCAGGAGCTTTGCTCCTAAGAAGCCATCTAGGTAGCAGAAAGTGGTCTGGGCTTAGATGAGCTGGACCCCACAGGGGATCATGGCAAGGGGCATGGAACTGTCGAGGAGGATAGCCGGCGGCCTTGCACCATCACCAGGCTAGGACCAGGGCACAACGGGGTACGTGGACCCTAGGTCAGGGAGTAGCTTCAGGCAACCTGACAATTTACCCGACAAGAATGGAGCCTTCAAGATCAGCTCTCCACCCGCTACAAAATCGGGGTACTAGCGCAATGAGGGGGATAGGACTTTCCACTAAAACGGTCCAGAAAATCCCAAGCGTTTACCCTGAGAGCAAGCTCCCACACTTAGCCATAGTGGGGAGCGGGACCTGACTAGTTCCATACTACCGGGACCAACAGAGAAGTAAACTTAGTGCCAGGAGGCAGGTCACAGAGCACCAGGCAGCACCAGTGGGGATGGGACCCGAACTAGCTCCCCTCAGCGGCAGCGGTATCCAAAACTTTTGTTTATCCAGGTGTCGGTGTCACCTTAATAAACTGAGTGAGTACGAAAGTGACCCCCTTCGCACCCAACGGCACTCCCCAACACTATCACCGAGTCACGGGGCATCCCCCCTACCCATGGAGGGGTATAACACCTTGGCTGCCCCATTCCATCGCACCCGGGTACTCCCAACTGCAGCGGTGGTACTCCACATTACCACATACCACGGGTGGCATCACGAACTTTAACACAATCCCCTGTAAATACCCCCTTCATTTGAGTGTCCGCATGACCCCCGGGTCCGGAGACCACTTGAGCCACCGCCGATCCGGATCCGAACAGGCAGCTGGCACGGGGGCGGCACAGGTCTGCTCCCCACAAGTGGAGTGGGCCCCGGAGAGGATGATGAGGAGAGTTGTAGTGGCTGTTGGCGCCAAAGCACAGGGCGCCGGTGCCGGCAATCAGAGACGGAGTCAGGTGCTGCGGTTCCAGGTGTTTACTCACTGTCTTTAGATTGCCTAGGAGATACCAGTAACCGCTATGCTGGGCTCCAGCCAATCCCGGTTAAGTTCGAGGTAGCCACCGGTATTTTGAAAGTATCCTTTCGAAGAGTTGCCCCTCCAGTAGTGAGGAACATGGGCTGAGTGCCGAACTCCAAGCCACAAGCCCTGTGAAGAGAATAAGAAGAGAAGAGAGTGGTGGTGTCCTGTCACCAGAACTGTAGTCCCGGCAAGATTTGACTGAAGATTGTGTAAAGGTTGCTCCTACTTCTACCTCAAGTGGTGTCTGCCCCTCAGGTGGTTGCCCTAGTGACTGAGAAGGTCCCATGTCTCGTGATGGCCACCCCCATGTCTGCCCTAGTCCAGCTCCCCAGTGAAAATGCTCCTAAGCTGTATGTAAAGTGTAAATATCGAAACACCGGTGATTAACCCTCTCCCTACCCGAGATGAATACTGCAGCTTAAATTAGCTGCATTACCTTGTGGCGACTGAAGCCTCAGGGGCGCCACAGAAGCACCATGTGATGCACTTTACACACGCCTGGAATGGTGGCTCGAAAAAAAGTTAAAAAAACCTCAACTTCAATATCGTCATAAGAAGTGTCAGCTCAAGTTTGCAAAAAAGTACATAAAGTGGACAGTAGAAGATTGGAAACTAGTCATTTGGAGCGATGAGATGAAAGTCAATAGACTAGGCTCTGATGGGTGCAAATGGGTCTGGAAGAAAGAAGGGAAAAATGGGTTAACGGATTGAGAAATTGAAGGAACTGTCAAATTTGGTGGAGAAAGTCTGATGATATGGGGTTGTTTCACAGCCTAAGGTGTCGAATACTTGACCAAGATTGATGGTGGTCTCAGTGCTGAGTTGTAATGTGAATATCCTACATGAAGGGTTACTTCATACACTCGAGTACTCAATTACTATGGGTATGAAAAGGACTACATAGTGTTCAAACAGGACAGCAACGCAAAGCATACCTTGAGATAGGTGAAGAAATGGTTAAATGACAATGAAGTAGAGGTGCTGTATTGGTGCCCACAGTCCCCAGACCTCAACCCAATCGAACAATGTGGGTAGAGATGAAGATAAAGCTGTTACATACCCAAGTGAGGCGACCAGTATGCACCAAGATTCCTGGGATCAGGTTTTGGTTGAGACATGCTTGATTCTGCTCAAGAGCCCAGAAGGATTCGGGCAGTGATGAAAACCAAAGGTGGATTTACAAAATACTAACAAAATAATAAAAATTAAAATTTGATTTTTAGGAGCAAAAAACGGTAACAATGCAGGGACATGACAAGAATCTTCATAGATAATCATCTGCTAAATAGTTACAAGTCAAATTTATGTATGAGATAGCCAAGATGATTGTGTATAAAATGAAGGTAGTCTCACACTCAAAGCTGTAGTGGATGGTGAAATATGGAGCCTGAAAGTCAAAAGATCAAAACATTGTTACCCTTTTGCTCGTCCATGTAGTTTGGTTAGAACAATTAGAACTGAATAGTAGGGCTGAAGCATCAGTTGCTAATATAGCAAGGCTGAGTTTGTAGAAGTGGTACAGTATAAGGGAAGGAACACCAACTACCCAAATACTCAGGTGGTGGCCCGCTGCCTCAGCAAGGTTTAAATATGTCAGACTCAGAAGCATGTACACTGTCTTCCTCTAGGCACATTTCTTTAACTCTTTGACTCCTCTACACTAAATAATAATATGATATTCTATTTTTCTATAATTTTAAAGGGGGAGTTAAAGAAATTCAAGTAGCTGCATGAAATTATATAAAATATGCAAAGAAACATTACATGTCCTTACATCCCCAGCCAGTCCAGCACTGATGCTCCGATGGTCCTCACTGGTCTCTGTTATTGTCCTAGCGTGATGGCTACTACAGTGTCACTATTGTGAAGGATGGTATGGACACCGGGCCGTGGGGGCTCCGCACTCGTCACCAGAGAGAGTCAGAGTGGGTGTATAACTTCGGATGGGGTGTGCAACACTTACTGTAGTCTATGTATTGGTGTCCATCACCCTGCAGCCGGTCCCCTTCGTAGATGCAGTAGACAAACACGTGACACCAGAGTACTCTTTGCAAACCAAACATAAACAGTTTATTCTTTCCACCACTATGACATACTACATTTCGTTGATGGTACAATGAATTCACAAATATACTACTCTATGTTCATAGAGAAAATGCTGCCATCACTCAGTGCCCTTGGTAGATGTGCACTTTTCCAACACTCCTGACGGTTCTAAGGTTACTGTGTTTTTGGGGTACTTTCACTCCACCTATCCCCACTATCTTGGATCTAGTCCGCAAGCTGCCAGGCACCCGTGTCTCTGTTTTCCCATGCTCCTGCCCACTGCTGTCCACTTCTGGGCCCTGACAGCTGTCTAGTCGCACAACTTCCCTGAGCCTGCCGGGGTGAGCCGTAGGCACTGGACCTTTAAGAGATTATATCAGGGCTCCCAGACTGGCTCTTAACACCATGCCACATCTTTACGCCTCAAACCGTTTTGCAGAACTCCCCTCACTAGGCCCGTCCCTCTAACCAACCCACTGGCCATCTGTCACTCCTCGCCAATCTTATCTAACATCTAATCTACGGCTGCTCTTGCCCGACCGCTGGGTGGTGGTGGGCGCACGCCAAGTAGTCCTCTATTTATAATCTACTGCTGAATAAAGAGTTATTTTATCAAAACTACACTACGCAGCCCAGTAAGTGACACAACGCTGGAATCAGGATCTCTGTCCCTACGTTATGATGCTCTCAGATTAGGTGTTAAAAACCTGGTGACAGATTTCCTTTAAATGTGTTTTATCTGAATTTTAGGTGATATACCAAAACAAAGTAGCAAGTATTTGTGACGTGTAAAGGAAATGAGACACCACAATCACAAATTATGCTAATCTTGGGCAGCACGGTGACTCAGTGGTTAGCACTGTAGTCTTGCAGCGCTGGAGTACTGGGTTCAGATCACACCAAGGACAACATCTGCAAGGAGTTTGTATGTTCTCCCCGTGTTTGTGTGGGTTTCCTCCAATTTCCTCCCACACTCCAAAGACATACTGATAAGGAATTTACATTGTAAGCTCCAATGGGGACAGTGTTTCTGATGTATGTAAAGCGCTGTGGAATATTTTAGAGCTATATAAAAATAAAGATTTATTTATTATATTTATTTTATTTATCTTGTCCTTTTTTCAAACTAAACAATGGGCACCATTAAGAAGTAAGTATATGACTACAAAACTGACTGGAAACTATCACTTTGCCAAAAGTTGTACAACTACATTGCCTTAAAAAAGTATGTTATACCCACAAATTTGAAAGGGTTCTTATTTGATTTTAGGTAATATACTAAGTAGCAAGTATTTGTGAAGTGTAAAGGAAATATTTGGTTTTCTAAATGTTGTAAAAATATAAATGTCAAAATTCTGAAGTGCATTTGTATTCAGCCCCCCTGAGTTAATGCTTTCCAGGATCACCTTTCATTGAAAATACGGCTGAAAGTCTTTTGGGGTACGTACTGTAGATGTACCACCCCCGTGGAAGCAGCCGAGCTGCTCGGATCCGGGTTCACTGTGGCTCGAGGGTCTCCGGACCCGGGGGTCGTGCGGCCACTCGAATGAAAAGGGGATATATACAGGGCAGTTATAGTTCGTGACGCCACCCATGGTGTGTGGTAATTAGGAGCACCACCGCTGCTGTTGGGAGTACCCGGGGATGATGGAACGGGGCAGAAAGGTGTTGGAACCCTCCACGGGTAGGGGATGCCCTGGGACTCGGTGAAAGGAGGGAAGTGCCGTGGGGATGAAGTGGTCACTCTCGTACTCACTCAGTTCATAAGCAGACACCGACAACCAGGTAAACCAAGTCTCTGGGTACCGCTGCCGCTCAGTGGAGCTCATCCGGGTCCCGTCCCCAAGTGGTGCTGCCTGGTGGTCCATGACCTGCGTCCTGCCACTTAGTTTAGACTTCAACTTTATGGCCCGGTAACTTGGAACTAGCCGGGCCCCGCTCCCTACTGTGGCTAAGTAAGGAGCTTGCTCTCAGGACTCACGCTTGGGATTTTCTGAACCGTTTTTGGTTGGAAAGTCCTATCCCCCTCGTTGCGCTAATGCCCCAATTCTGGAGCAGGTGGGAACGGATCATGAAGGCTCCGTTCTCCTCAGGTGAATTGTCGGGTTGCCTGAAGCTACTCCCCGACCTAGGGTCCGTGTACCCCGTCATGCCTTCAGTCACAGAGGGGTGATAGGGCCAGGCTGCCGGTCGTCCTCCTTGACAAGTCCAAGCACCTTGCCACGATCCCCTGCGACCGGGGGTCCGACTCCTCTAGGTCTAGACCACTGTCTGCAACCTAGGCAGTTACTTCAGGAGTCCCACTCCCGACTTCCTCCTCCATTCAACTCCACTTCAACTCAACTGACTACACTTCATCACCTCCCCTTCCTGACCCCCCAAGTGGGTGACTCTATTCCTCTCAAGCCGTCCACTGGTGTGTCAGGTGGGTGTGGTGCAGGGTGTCTCTAGGATTTTGATTTGCTGATGGAGGCAACACCACTTAAGTAGTGACCCAGAACCAAGAGGGAGGCGGAATACTGTACGGAAGGGCAGCCTGTGCAGTATCCTGTGACGACCTGATAGTCCAGGGGCGTCACAGTCTCCCTTGGTTATACGTAGCTCGTCCCCGAGCTACAGGACATCCAGAGATTTATTTGCATAACTGTAAGAAAAAGGAATCCTTTTTATTTACACGATTTTTCATCCCACATTAGGGAGGTACATTTCTTAAACGTTACTAAACAGAGTTCATCATTTCAACTATGGAACGCTACCGGTTATGTTAGTAGCGGAGGGTCAATCTACTCTGTTGCAGCCTCTTCCTGTGACAGTCCAGTCCCAACATCTTGGATCCCCTCAATCCGCCACCCAAACAACCTGACCCGCTGCATTCCTATCCGTGGGTCTGTGACCAGGTTAAAGTCCTGGGTGTTGTAAAGACGACTCTGGTAGGCACAGGAGGTGCAACTATGTACAAAAACACAAGTCTGTGTTGGCCACAACCAGTCCCGTGGCCATGGTCCATTTTTACTACTAATATATATTTATATAGCTGAAGTCCTTGCACCTCGTGCAAACATTCTATTAACTTTGTTCAATCAGGTAAAATTCTCTGTTGATTAAATCCCAGTATGATTATTCAGTATTTTTTTCTTTAATAAACAATACTATTCCCTATAATATAAGAAAAATGACAAACTGTTGAAAACAATTAAAGAAAACACAGATCCTAATTCTAACTTTAGCAATTCTAAATGACCCAGCACCGCTGCCATCACTTCAGCAGGGAATCAGGGTCTACCTACGCCAGCGGCCCCTCCAAGGTACAGCGCTGTATCGGGCCACAGTTCCGTGGGTCCTGGACCCAAACGGCATTTTCACTCAAAAGCTCCTGAGCGGCAATTCTTCTCCGGCGCCGCTCTCTGGCAAGCACTTTTGTACAGAATCGCATCAGCCGTCGCCAATGCGTTTCCCAATCGTGGGGGTTGGCGTCAGGCTGCACTTTGATCTCTGACACTGGTTGTAAGTGAACTCCTGCGGCCCCAACAGCCGCTGGCATGCCGCGCAATGGCGGAGCCGGTGACTCTTCATGCTCCGCTGTCGCTACTTCAAAAGGAAAGACCGACTGCTCCGCAGCCGGGGGTGCAGAGTCCGGGTGCTCCGTCTCTATGTATGGGCCCGGTGATGCGGCCGGGTCTGGTCGGGCCGGTGTCAGGGTGACTGCTGTTGTGACCGGATCGGGTGAGGGGCCGGGAGCTCTGCAGCTGGTTATTTATAGATTGAGACTGAAGGTTTCGCTGCCGGGGTTGGAATGGGCAGCTCAGCGTCCGCCGAGGACAGGGATGGTGGTGGTAAGGTGGTTGCCGTAAGAGGGGTCGGACTGGATGCCACAGTCGCATCGGCCGGATTAGTGGAATCAACTGGGACTGGGTATCCACTTACCCGCTCTTCACGTAGGATTTCGATCTCACGGGCTCGCACCGCCACTGCCAGGCTCCTCATCTCTTCCCTCCAGTGGTCTAGTATGAAGAGGAATTGCGTCCGCATCCTCCTGCAGAGCTGCTCCGTTTCTTGTTCGATCCAGTTCGCGGTCCCGGGAACAGCACGCTCCGGTGACCAGTCTCGTGCAGCCGCCATCTTTCCTCTGTGGGGTCCAGGAATGTTATGGCAGAGTCCTGGCATCCCTGCTTCTCTTCCGCTGTTACATCCTGTCATGCCCCCTCGAATTTCGCCCACCACTCACTTTTCTGCTCTGGCCCTCTGGGAACTTCCAGTTCTGGGCTGACTCTCAGGACGAAGGGCGGGGCTTCGGCTTTGCGCGCTTTTGGTCAAGAAGACGGCGTTTTGTCACCAAAAGATGGCGGAAGATGTCGGAAATGGTGGGAAACGGGACTCTTGACTCACGGTTTGGATTTTCAAGGCGCACGTCACCCAGGTAAGTGGGTCTTGCTCATATCCTGTTCGTGACGCCAGGTTTTCCGAGGTGTACTTCCCCCCTGGAAGCAACCGAGCTGCTCGGATCTGGGTTCACTGTGGATCGAGGGTCTCCGGACCCGGGGGTCGTGCGGCCACTCGAATGAAAAGGGGATTTTTACAGGGAAGTTATAGTTCGTGACGCCACCTGTGGTGTGTGGTAATTAGGAGTACCACCGCTAATGTTGGGAGTACCCAGGGATGATGGAACGGGGCAGCAAGGTGTTGGAACCCTCCACGGCTAGGGGATGCCCCGGGACTCGGTGAAAGGAATGAAGTGCCGTGGGGATGAAGGGGTCACTCTCGTACTCACTCAGTTCATAAGCAGACACCGACAACCGGGTAAACCAAGCCTCTGGGTACCGCTGAGGGGAGCTCATCCGGGTCCCGTCCCCAAGTGGTGCTGCCTGGTGGTCTGTGACCTGCCTCCTGGCACTTAGTTTAGACTTCAACTTTATGGCTTGGTAGCTTGGAACTAGCCGGGCCCCGCTCCCTACTGTGGCAAAGTAAGGAGCTTGCTCTCAGGGTTCACGCTTGGGATTTTCTGGACCGTTTTTGGTTGGAAAGTCCTATCCCCCTTGTTGCGCTAATGCTCTGATTCTGGAGTGGGTGGGAACGGATCGTGAAGGCTCCGTTCTCCTCAGGTGAATTGTCGGGTTGCCTGAAGCTTCTCCCCAACAAAGGGTCCGTGTACCCCATTGTACCTTCGGTCCCGGACCAGTGATAGGGCCAGGCTGCTGGTCGTCCTCCTCGATGAGTCCGAGCACCTTGCCACGATCCCCTGCGACCGGGGGTCCGACTCCTCTAGGTCTAGACCACTGTCTGCAACCTAGGCAGTTACTTCAGGAGTCCCACTCCCGACTTCCTCCTCCATTCAACTCCACTTCAACTCAACTGACTACACTTCATCACCTCCCCTTCCTGACCCCCCACGTGGGCGACTCTATTCCTCTCAAGCCGTCCACTGGTGTGTCAGGTGGGTGTGGTGCAGGGTGTCTCTAGGATTTTGATTCGCTGATGGAGTCAACACCACTTAAGTAGGGACCCAGAACCAAGAGGGAGGCGCAATACTGGACGGAAGGGCAGCCTGTGCAGTACCCTGAGACGACCTGATTGTCCAGGGGTGTCACATAGAGACTAAAATATTTGCCCATTCTTCCTTGCAAAATATCTCTAGCTCAGTGAGATTGGATGGAGGCGTTTGTGAACAGCACCTTTCACTTCTTAGCACAGATTCTCAAAAGGATTTAGGTCTGGACTTTGACTGGACCATTTGTCAGGTTTTCAGTTGGGTGATATTCCTTCTGTTTTTGGTTGATAGATTGAACAGTGCTCCCTAAGATGTAAAGAGTTTGAGATATTTTTTTTATAACCTAACCCTGCTTTACTGTTCTCCGTATCTCTGACCTGTCTGGTGTGTTCCTTGGTTTTCATGATGCTGTTTGATCCATAATGTTTTCAAATAAACCTTTGAGGCCTTCACTGAACAGCTTTGTGTTTGTATATTACAAGTTTGTGGGTGTAACTTGAAAAAATGAGGAAACGTTCATAGCGTATGATTAATTTTTTTAAAGTACTGTAGTTGTTCAACCTTTGGTAAAAGTGACAGCTTCAAGTCATTTTTGTAGTCATATATAAGTTTCTTGCACCTGTGCCTTGGTAGTTTCTCCCACTTTTCCCAAGCTATTAAGTGTTTGTAATTTTCATTTTCCCAGTAGCAAATATTCATTTTCTCCAAAGATTTATAAGTGTGTTTCATGTGACATAAAACGGCATACACTGCAGAGGAATGAACTGCATGGGTATCATCCATGAAGGAAGCCTCTCCAAAAGCCCAGGTACAAAAAAAAAACACCTAAAATTTGCCAGGCCCATGCTGAAAAATATGAAGAAAACTGAGACTCTATACTCTGCCATGATGAGACCAAGATAAATGTATTTGGAGCTGGTGGTTTCAAAATTTTATGGTGTTGCAAAGGTGAAGAGTACAAAGAAAAATGCCTGGTGCATACAGTAAAACATAGTGGTGGCAGTGTCCTTATGTGGGGTTGCATAAGAGCTGTTGGTAACAGTGGCTACATTTCATTGATGGTGCCATGAATTCACCTATGTACTGCTCTATAGTGAAAGGGAAGATGCTCCCATCACTCAGTGCTCTTGGTAGACATGTAAATGATACAAAACACACATCTGCTGCATTTCTGAAGATCAGGGTGAAAGTGATTCAGTGTCTTCTGATCTGACCCCAACCGAATACCTATGGAGAATTCTGAAGAGATAAGTTAACATCACTCTCCATCCAGCATCCAGGCTCTAAAAGAGCTTGTTCCTGAACAATGGAAAAGATAGATGTTATATGTCACTAACTTGTTAATTTCACCAAGGAACTGACTGTACCAGGGATCATTCAACAAGTGAAAAATCAAAGTCCACCACCCGATATAATTAATTTAACACAAGAAGAAGTACGCCTACGTCTGAGTAAATTAAACATTGACAAATCCCCAGGGCCAGATGGCATTCATCCACGAATATTGAGGGAATTGAGCTCCGTAATCGACAGACCGCTGTATCTCATCTTTTTAGACTCACTTGTAACAGGGTTGGTGCCTCAGGATTGGAGGATTGCTGATGTGGTACCGATATTTAAGAAAGGTAAGAGGGTAGATACAGGCAACTACCGTCCAGTAAGCCTGACATCAGTAGTATGCAAAGTTTTTGAGGGCATTTTAAGGGATGACATACAAAAATATATTGCAGAAAATAATATAACTGACAAACAGCATGGATTCATGAAAGATAAGTCGTGTCTAACCAACATGTTGGGGTTCTATGAGGCGGTAAGTTCAAACCTGGATATTGGTAATGCAGCTGATGTGATTTATTTGGACTTTGCAAAGGCATTTGATACTATACCACATAATAGCCTTATACTAAAGCTCCAGAAGCAAGGACTAGGGGACACAATATGCAACTGGGTAAGGAATTGGCTAAAAGATAGGAAACAAAGAGTAGTCATAAATGGTACATTCTCTAAATGGGCTATAGTCAGCAGTGGGGTGCCGCAGGGATCTGTGCTTGGACCTATTCTTTTTACTCTCTTTATTAATGACCTTGTGGATGGGATTGATAGTACAGTGTCAGTCTTTGCCGATGACACCAAACTATGTAGGATATTAAAAACTGACCTGGATAGTACAATATTACAAAAAGATCTGGATAAGATGTCAGAATGGGCAGATACTTGGCAAATGAGATTTAATGTTGATAAATGTAAAGTAATGCACCTAGGACGGAGTAATCCTATAGCTGCGTATACATTAAATGGAAGTAAACTCGGGACTACAGAACAGGAGAAGGACTTGGGTATTCTCATTACAAATAAGCTGAGCAGCAGCACTCAATCTCAAGCAGCAGCTGCTAAAGCAAACAAGATTTTAGGGTGTATAAAAAGAGAGATTAGATCCCCGGATCCCAACGTATTGTTACCACTCTATAAATCACTTGTAAGGCCACATCTGGAATATGGGATCCAGTTTTGGGCTCCACATTTTAAAAAGGACATTCAGAAGTTAGAGTCAGTTCAAAGGCGGGCAACTAAACTATTACAAGGAATGGAGGCCTCACATATGATGACAGGTTGAAAAAGTTAGATATGTTTAGCTTAGAAAAAAGACGTCTCAGAGGAGATCTCATTTATATGTATAAATACATGTGTGGTCAATATAAAGGACTGGCACATGACTTATTTCTTCCAAAGACAGTACTAAGGAACAGGGGGCACTCACTGCGAGTGGAAGAAAAGCGATTCCGACACCTAAATAGGAAAGGGTTCTTTACAGTTGGATCGGTCAGACTGTGGAATACACTACCACAAGAGGTAGTAATGGCAGATACTATAACAGCTTTTAAAAAAGGGCTGGATGATTTCCTCAGTACACACAACATTGTTGGTTATTAATGACTTAGTGACTAAATGTAGAACTGGTGGAGGAAGGTTGAACTAGATGGACCTAGGTCTTTTTTCAACCTAAGTAACTATGTAACTATGTCTAGAAGACTTGGTGCTGTCTTTACAAATCATGGAGGCCATACAAAATACTAAATGTAGTAGTTTTTGATGTGGGTGTACTCATTTCTGCATCAACTAATTTGAATAAAACTGAAGAATTTATAATTAAAATTATATTATTAATTATTATATTATTATGGATTAAAAATATGTTATATGAAACGGAACATTTTAAAAATTGCTTTTGTATTCAGTGAGATATTGATTAAACTCTTACTTTTCAAAGAGGGTGTGCTAATTTACCCTGAGCACTGCATATATATATATACACAGTACAGACCAAATGTTTGGAGACACCTTCTCATTCAATGAGTTTTCTTTATTTTCATAACTCTGAAAATTGTAGATTCACATTGAAGGCATCAAAACTATGAATTAAAACATGTGGAATGAAATACTTAAAGTGTGAAACAACTGAAAATATGTCTTA
This sequence comes from Anomaloglossus baeobatrachus, assembly GCF_048569485.1. Lineage (NCBI taxonomy): Eukaryota > Metazoa > Chordata > Amphibia > Anura > Aromobatidae > Anomaloglossus > Anomaloglossus baeobatrachus. Next base: position 78,775,157 of record NC_134353.1, on the reverse strand, counting down.
TATTCTAGGTTCTTCAAAGTAGCCACCTTGTGCTTTCATTACTACTTTGCACACTCTTGGCATTCCCTTGATGAGCTTCAAGAGGTAGTCACCGGAAATGGTCTTCCAACAGTCTTGAAGGAGTTCACAGAGATACTTAGCACTTGTTGGCCCTTTTGCCTTCCCTCTGCGGTCCAGCTCACCCCAAACCATCTTGATTGGGTTCAGGTCTGGTGACTGTGGAGACCAGGTCATCTGGCATAGCACCCCATCACTCTCCTTCTTAGTCAAATAGCCCTTACACAGCCTGGAGGTGGGTTTGGGGATCATTGACCTGTTGAAAAATAAAATGATGGTCCAACTAAACACAAACCGGATGGAATAGCACGCCGCTGCAAGATGCTGTGGTAGGCATGGTGAGTCTGTATGCCTTCAATTTTGAATATATCCTCAACAGTGCCACCAGCAAAGCACCCCCACACCATCACACCTCCTCCTCCATGCCTCACGGTGGGAACCAGCCATGTAGAGTCCATCCGTTCACCTTTTCTACAAAGACACGGTGGTTGGATCCAAAGATCTCAAATTTGGACTCACCAGACCAAAGCACAGATTTCCACTGGTCTAATGTCCATTCCTTGTGTTCTTTAGCCCAAACAAGTCTCTTCTGCTTGTTGCCTGTCCTTAGCAGTGGTTTCCTACCAGCTATTTGACCATGAAGGCCTGCTGCACAAAGTCTCCTCTTAACAGTTGTTCTAGAGATTAGAAGGTGTGTCCAAACTTTTGGTCTCTACTGTATATATATATATATATATATATATAAAATTATACATAAAGTTTCAGTCCCCTCTTAGAGGCATCAGCACAGGTTTTTCCAAATCAAATAGTAAAGTTTATTTAACTTCATACATAAAGATGAGCTGAGTCATGGATATTGGGGTTCGTCGAGGTTGCACGGACTGAACAAAAAAAGTTTGGTTTGGGAACCGAACTTAACCAGAAACAATAAACCCTATACAAGTCAATTGGGACGAGAGATTCTAATAACACTGCAGTCAGAATTTTTTTCCAGGCTTGCTCATTAAGCTTCATGAATATTCACTACTTCACCCGCCCACTCTCTGTCAATGTCTATGATTGATTGCAGACTGCTATACATGCCCCCACCATCTGATTTGGCAACTTTGATTGGTTGCAGTCAGTTTGCTGTATAGTAGTGTAAAAAAAATAAAAATAAAAAAATGGCGTGGGCTCATATTTGTGATAACCAGCGCTTGTGAAACAGATAGCTACAGGCTGCAACTCCCAGCGGTCTGCCTTACAATGACTGGTTATCAAAAATAGAGGTGATCCCAAGCCAATTTTTAAAATTGTTTAAATAAATAAATGGCAGCTGCCACAGAAGCGGCACATCCATTAGCTACGCTAATTATGGTGCTTTACCTGGCTCTTCCCAATTGCCCTGATCCGCTGGCAAGCTAGGTAATATATGGGTTTCATGTCAGCTGTGATTGATTTGTGAAACTTCACAGCTGCCATCAAGCCCTAGATTAATGATGGAGATGCGTCTATAAGACACCCCCCATTACTAACCGTGTAAGTCAAAAGAAATAAACACAAATCCACAGAAAAAAAACTTTATTTGAAAAAAATATACACACACACTCTCTTTCAACTCGTTAATGACCCCCAAAACACAAATGCAGGTCTGACGTAATCCACACAATCCCCCATGACAATTCTGGCTCTGCTATATGCAGAGGCCACAGTGATGGAAAATGCAACCGATCACTGCAACCTGCAAGACACATTGATGGCAGAGGGGTCGTGGCTGTGCGAAGCGGTGATGTCACTGAGTTCACTGGAGGTCCCAGCCGGGTTCCCATTGTAGAGGGTGGGCAGACCCCCTACAAAAGGAGCCCGGAATGTTGTTGTTAATAAAAATGTTTTATTATTATTGTAATGGGTTAGGGTACCCCCTAGTGGCCGGGTGGGACGGCTGTCACCACAGTGGAGAGGAGGAGCCGGCAGAAGCAAGGGGAGGGACAAAAAGTTGTTGTTGAGGAAAGTAGGAGATTAGCAGGCAGTTGCTTGTGGGACGGGAGAGAAGAAGGAGAGCAGGGGCAGAGTGTGGGAGCTGGATAAAGGAGAAGCCGGAGAGTAAAGGAGCGGGCAGAATCTCAAGAGCGAAGCAGACCGGTGTGGGTTCGGTTTGTGGGTAGCCATAGTGGGAGCCAGGTGAAGCAGAGTAGCCGGGCACATCCCCACTGGAGAAGACGCCAAGGGCAGGTTTCCCCCAGCTAAAGCAGTGTACCATCATCTTTGTCTGCATATCTGCCTGTGGTGTGAAAAAAGTGTGTACAATAAAAATGCTTGCTGATTTCACTGGAACACGTCTGAAGAGTGTTTGTCCGTCGGACGACCGTTGCACCACCACACTCTGCCCCACCACGACATCTCCTGTCCCCAAAGTGACGGCAGAACCAGGGGTAAGCCTGATAGCAAGGGCCACGACTACAAGCCCCGAGGCACCCCTGGCACCCCGTTACATGTGGCGTAGTCGGCAGGATGCGAATTACATGCAAGGGACCCAAGAAGCCGGAGATCAAGTGGTGCTTAGGGCACAGGATCCGGACTATTGGAGAAGATTCCCGATCCCATGGTGGGAAGAAGAAGCGGTGCCTGCAGCGTTGGACCAGGCACAAGATGGCGGCAAGATGGCCGTCGTCTTCAAGGACATGGAAAGCGCGCGAAAAGTTGGCGCCAAAAGAAGAGCCTGGGGCTGGCCGGTGCCGAAAAAGAAGTTCGGAGTACTCCGCCCAAAGAGGGGAGGTGCCGGTCCCAGGGCACGAATGAAGATATGTGAAGTGGGCGGTGTTCCAGAGAAAAAGAAGAACCGCCGTGGAGGGGTCGACCTGATGTGTGAGACTGGGGGTGGAGTATACCCAAGAGCGGGAAAAATAGGCCCGCCTCCACTTCCTCCAGCTTCTCCACTGACCCCGCCGCCATTATCAGAGTTGCCGATTGCTACCGAGATGGAGACCTCCAGACAGCAGCAAGAGATGGTGGCCGCGCTGGCAGTCACTAACCTGGGCCGAGGACGTCCTAAGCAGTCTGCGGCTGCAGCTGCGGAAGCGTTGCCTATTAACATACCGGCTGTACCAGGAGGACAAGAGCGCCCAACCAAAGTGACCTGGGTTACAACGTGGGACGCGGTGACCGGAGAAACCACGACTGAGGTCCGGGCGACGTACACCGCTCGGCTGCCGTCGGGGAAATCGGCCCCTGGGAACCCCATACCCATACCCAGACCTGGAGACACCCCCGCCAGTCGCGGTGGGACCGTCGACACCGGTTCCAGTCCAAGCTCCGGAAGATCCACACGACCGGAAGCTGGAAAGAGACAACTGGGGTTTTTTCTGGGACCCAGTCCAGCCGTCACCCTTACCGCAAAGGAAGTCTCCGTCACCAGAACCGGACCCGGTACAGGAGCGACTGCTTGCTGAGACCGTGGCCCGGGAGATGATGGCTGGTTCCCGGAGTGAAGACTTCGAGCAGCAGTGCACCACTGGAATCGTGGTGAAGTTCAATCAAAAGGAGGGTTACGGCTTTATCAAAGATGAAGAGACCGGCGATGACTATTTTTACAATAGAGTGAACCTGGACGTGGAAGGCCTACCTCAGCGCCTACACACATTATATCCGGGGGAAAAGGTCCGGTTTATGCGAGAGGTGGGATGCAGAGGCCTCTTTGCAGTTGGCGTGACCCGGATGCCTACCTCACAAGAGGCTGCTCAATGGCAGCAAGAACTGGAGTGGGAGGAATGCCAGTATCGGCGGCGGTCGCAGCCAAGACCGGTGCTGGCTGAACTCTCCCACACGAGACGCACTTTAGCCGTAACCCCTGAAGTGAAGCCCGGACCGACCGCTGACCCGGAGAAAGGAACCCCGGCTGTGCTGGCTATTAGCCAAAACATCAACACACATCCGGTGATTGTCATGGACATACCTCCGCCGACTCGTGCAGCGACCCCGGCACCCCCATCAGGGGTTGAGGAGACCAAGGCACCGGAGCCCACCGTCAGGTATGAGCCCTTCCAGAGACTGCGCCGGTTGCCCGGCCAGTCCTTGTCGGATTATGTGCGGGCCCAACGAGCGGAATGGAAGCGGGCTTTGCACCCGGAGTGAAGTGTCATGAACGGCTTGTTTGAAGACCGGCGTTGTTGTGAACCGGAAAAAGTTTTGTTTATCCCCGTTTAAGCTGCTGAGCCCGGAGAGAGCCTGCTGCTGGACTGAGCCAGTGGTTCCCTCCGCGTCATTAAAGAAGATGTTGCCGCTGTGTATTCCTGCCGTCCAAACGTCTAAGACCGGGAGTGCTACAAAAACCTCCGGGCAGAAGCTCAACTAAGACCGGGAGCTTCCAGGAGGAACTCCGGGCGCTGGACTGGCGTACCCCCGTTGGGTGCCCTAGGGTACGCATGGTTGTCGTTCTACTAAAATGACTTTGTTTAGTTTTTAAATGTGTTTTATGGGTGTGCCTTGCCGGGAGGCTCAGGCTTTAAGAGGGGAGGTATGTAGAGGGTGGGCAGACCCCTACAAAAGGAGCCCGGAATGTTGTTAATAAAAATGTTTTATTATTATTGTAATGGGTTAGGGTACCCCCTAGTGGCCGGGTGGGACGGCTGTCACCACAGTGGAGAGGAGGAGCCGGCAGAAGCAAGGGGAGGGACAAAAAGTTGATGTTGAGGAAAGTAGGAGATTAGCAGGCAGTTGGTTGTGGGACGGGAGAGAAGAAGGAGAGCAGGGGCAGAGTGTGGGAGCTGGATAAAGGAGAAGCTGGAGAGTAAAGGAGCGGGCAGAATCTCAAGAGCGAAGCAGACCGGTGTGGGTTCGGTTTGTGGGTAGCCATAGTGGGAGCCGGGTGAAGCAGAGTAGCCGGGCACATCCCCACTGGAGAAGACGCCAAGGGCAGGTTTCCCCCAGCTAAAGCAGTGTACCATCATCTTTGTCTGCATATCTGCCGGTGGTGTGAAGGAAGTGTGTACAATAAAAATGCTTGCTGATTTCACTGGAACACGTCTGAAGAGTGTTTGTCCGTCGGACGATCGTTGCACCACCACACTCTGCCCCACCACAACATCTCCTGTCCCCAAAGTGATGGCGGAACCAGGGGTAAGCCTGATAGCAAGGGCCACAACTACAAGCCCCGAGGCACCCCTGGCACCCCGTTACACCATGGTAACAACTGTGACCGCCAGCGAACCCACTTCCGGAATGCGTGACACAGCACCACACTGGTCTAGCAATCCAGCAGTCAGGTCACCAGAGTTTACACTGGGAGCCCCCCGCTGCCCTCAATGAACCCATTGCTGGAGAGCTGTGCGGTCATGTCCCGCTATCTGATAGTCCAGCAATCTGGAAGCAGGTTCAACTGAGTTAACTAAGGGCAGTGGGGAGCCCCCAGTGTGAACTGATTGCTGAACTGGGGTGCCGCCATTTCCCGCAATCCAACAGTCTGGCAATCTAGAAGTCAGGTTACCGGAGTTGACACAGGGTGATTTCTGCTGCCCTCAGTGAACTCCCTGCCAGATTGCCAGACTGTTGAATAGCAGGATATGGCAGCACAGCAGTCTGGCAATGAGTTCAACTGAGCTCACGGAGGGAAGCAGGGGAGCTCCAAGTGTGAACTCCAGTGACCTGACTGCTGGATTGCTGTGGTGCTGTGTCCTGAAATCCAGCAGTGCGTTCACCAGTGGTGACACTTGTTACCTTGGGAACCAGACACTGACCTCTGGTGAATTCAGTAATGTCACCTCTTCTCACAGCCAGTCTTCCCTGCTGTCCTTTTTGTGTCCCAGAGGCTGCAGTGAGCTGTCGCATTTTCTGTCCCTTTAGTCTGTGGATGTAGCAGAACCGGGATCATTGTGGGATGTCATGTGGATTATATCAGACCTGCAAGGTGTTTTTGGGATTAATGAAGAGTGAAAGAAGGTGTGTATATGTGCCGCCCCCGTGCCAGCAGCCGGGCTGCTCGGATCCAGGTCCGCAGTGGCTCGAGGGGTTTCCGGACCCGGGGGTCGTGCGGCTACTCAAATTAAGGGGGGTGTTTACAGGGGATGGTGTGGAAAGTTCGTCACGCCACCCGTGGTGTGTGATAAGGTGGAGTACCACCGCTGCTATTGGGAGTACCCGGTGGCGATGATGTAGGCAACCAGGTGTTTAACCCCTCCACGGGTAGGGGGAATGCACCGGGACTCGGTGATGAGGACAGAGATGTGCCGTTGGGATGGCAAGGGTCACTTGTGTACTCACTCAGTCTAATAACGATGACACCGACAACTGTAGTAAACCAAAGTTCTGGACACCGCTGCAGCTGGGAGGTAGCATGCCTGGATCACGTGCCTGTTGGTGTTGCCTGTTAGTCTGTGACCTTTGCCTTGGCACCTTGTCTTCTAGTTGGTCCCTTTAGTGTGAAACTAATCAAGTCCCACTCCCCAGTATGGCTAACTGGGTGAGCTTGCTCTCCAGGTTCACGTTTGGGATTTTCTGGACCGTATGTGTGGAAAGTCCTATCCCCCTCGTTGTGCTAGTACCCCGATTTTGGAGCGGGTGGAGAACGGATCTTGAAGGCTTCGTCCTCGTCGGGTAAATTGTCAGGACGCCTGAAGCTACTTCCTGACCTAGCGTCCACGTACCCTGTCGTGCCGTGGCCCTTGACCGATGATGGCACAAGGCCGCTGGCTGTCCTCCTTGACAGTCCGTGCCCCTTGCCACAATCCCCTGCAACCAGGGTCCAGCTCCTACCAGGCCCAGACCAACGCATGCCACCTAGTAGTTCCAAAGAGCCCAGCTCCTGACCTCTCGCTCTGAGAGTCACTCCTTAACTGACTGTCTCCTGACACCCCTTTAACCAACCCCCCAAGTGGGAGACCCTATTCCACCCAGGTTGTCCACTGGTGTGTCTGGTGGGTGTGGTGCAGAGTGTTCCTAGGATTTTGATTAGCTTGTTCTTGGCAACACCAAAGGTTAGGGACCTTTAACCAAGGAGGAGATGGATATTGTACAGAAGGGCAGATTGCACAATACCCTGTGATGACCTGATAGGCCAGGGTGTCACATACTGTATATAAATTATTTCAAATAAAGGATTTTTCGGTGTTTGTGCTAATTTGTTTTGACTTACAGATTAGTAATGGGGGGTGTCTCATTTTTTTTCGCTACCCATTACTAACCTTTTGACAAATCACATCTGTCATCAATCCCATATTTTACCCCGATTGCCACCGCACCAGGACAATTGGGAAGAGTCAGGAAAGTGTCAGATTGGCGCATCTAATGGATGTGCCTCTTCTGTGGCAGCTGCTGGATGAAATTTACAGGCTGGAAGGGGCCAATAACCATGGCTCTTCCTGCCCTGTTAATACCAGCCCCCAGCAGTCAGCATTATCATGGCTTGTTATAAAAAATGAGGGGGTCTCCGAGCTGTGTTTTAAAAATCATCTCTATTATTTATAACATAATCGTAAAGCTGACTGCTGGGGAATGCAGCCTATAGCCTTACTAGCGCTAAATATCAAAAATAGGGCAGGAGCAGAGGTCTTTTCCTTTTTTTTAAAGTGGTGCACCGGCCAATCACAGCCATGCCAATACTTGACATAGCTGTGAGGAGGCCAGAAGTGCCCACACCACAAAATCTTGCTGATTACCTGCTCTGCAACCTTTCAACAAGCTTTATTTGCATGGCAAACCCAAACAGGAAACGGACGTACAGTAAAAAGTCTATGTTGAGGTCTGACACCCGGTGTTCTGTAGGAACCCCCAAACTTTACAGTTCAGGTTCACTCATTCCTATTTATAAACTTTTTGAGTTCTGAACATGAAATTAAATCAACAGAGCTTTCTCCAGCAATAAGTGATAAAAACAGTCAGTCTCCCAAGATAGATACACCTGAACCACTCAGCTGGCCCTTGTAGGACCATCTGCACTGAAGGTATGGGAGTGGCCACTTCCCACCCGATCTCTTTGGCTGCTCCTAAATCCCAGACCCAAAATCCGGTCCCATTAAAAACCTCTTAGCCTATTATTACTGGACCTTTCTTTCCAGGACTTACATCATGTCCAAGCAGTTTCACTAAACTTTATTGCTGCAGATATATCAGGGCTGCCAATGACGTTGACCACAACTTGTATGTCAACAATAAAAAGCAAATCTAATAGACCTAGTGATCCTAATACCCATCTGCATTTATATGAGGCAATGATCTTTAGTTTTCCAACAATCCATAATGAGGTAAGGTAAGATGTTATGTATGATTATATAGTGGAGATATTTGCTTTTATTGAGGTTGCGGTTTCTGCATCATATATATCGGTCCAAACACAAGGCGCCAGAGATCATCATCTTCTGCAAGAATTTGGAAGGTTAGAACGCTTGTTAAACTATAAACATTGCGATTGAGCAGCTTGTTCAGGTTTATGTGCTTTGTCTTTAGGTTTCAGTGCTGATCAATTTAATGTATATTTATGGCTGAACCCTATGAGCGGAGGAGAAAATCATTAGTGCGAGTGAACTTTTCTCCGTACATTGTGAAGCTTTATCCTTGGCTTTCATTGATTTGTTTCCAGTATGGAGGCACAGTAATTTGAAGTATGCTTTAATCAATCCATTTTAATAGACTACCCGGTACGCTTAGTAAATCAGGTTTGGCAATCTTATGGCATACTAACTAAAACCACATGCTGCCAGTATACTTCACTTGTAATATTAATTTGTGAACTATAGGGAGCTTTCCAGATATGATACCATTCATTATGAAGAGTGGCTGTAATCCATTATATTTGGCCCTAAACCGTTCGGTTGAAAAGTGAGGTTACTCATATATTAACCCCTAATTATCAGTGTGTTCCGCAGACTTTACAAGATAATTTTTTATTTTATCCACATAGTTAATGATAACACTACATAGCTAATGACTGTGTCTTTTTATACAATATTTCATAGTTGTTTTTCCATTTTTATGAGACATATTTGATGTTAAAGGGAACCTGTCAGCAGAAATTTTGCCCAAAACCTAAAAGATTCCCCCTCTGCAGCTCCTGGGCTGCGTTCTAGAAAGGACCCTGTTATTATTGTGCCCCATGTGAGACCAAAATAAAGACTTTATAAAGTGGTACCTTTTTGTATTCAGATACTGTAAATGTGACACGGGGGCGGGCTTTCTGGCGTCCGTTATTGTGCCTCCTGGTCTTGTATGCCGCCCCCATCGCTCCTTTCCATAGCTGATGCACCGCCCACTGCTCCAGCCATCCCCGCGCATGCCCAGTGCCAGTCTCACAGGACTGAGCAGTGTGACCGCTGGTGACGTGTGCGCAGGCAAGTGATTATGGGCAGGGCTGTGATTGTTATCAGCAAGTACCCGCCCATAATCTTGTGAGCGCGCAAACCTCACCAGCGGTCACACTGTGCTCAGGGTACATGCTAGACTGTATGGGCTGCTTCCAGGGATGACGTCCCTTTTGTCACGTGATAGTATTTTGAACACGCCCCTATCACGTGACAAAAGGGACATCATCCCTGGAAGCAGCCCATACAGTCTAGCATGTACCCTGAGCACAGTGTGACCGCTGGTGAGGTTTGCGCGCTCACGAGATTATGGGCGGGTACTTGCTGATAACAATCACAGCCCCGCCCATAATCACTTGTCTGCGCACATGTCACCAGCGGTCACACTGCTCAGTCCCGTGAGACTGGCACTGGGCATGCGCGGGGATGGCTGGAGCAGTGGGCGGTGCATCAGCTATGGAAAGGAGCGATGGGGGCGGCATAAAGGACCAGGAGGCAGAATAATGGACGCCAGAAAGCCCGCCCCCGTGTCACATTTACAGTATCTGAATACAAAAAGGTACTGTCAAGTTCAAAATGACGATGATGATGGTGAGACTCAAAAGGTCTCTCAGGATCTGGCTGCTGTTTCAAATCAATGTCATGTGTGCACACGAGAATGAAGAATAACTGGACAGCAAGTCAGTTACATCTATCTCCATGACTGGCTCTTGACCAAAAATCTTTATTATTTGAAAAAACTCTAGACCGAGCAGTAAGGGGGTGTAAACAAAAGTTTTAGTCCAATCAAGTATCGCAGGGCTTCATGACGTAGAGAGATCTACACATCCTCCTTGGATTGGTCAGTCCAGGCTCCAGGAATTTCTTTTGTCTATCGTCCCATGTGCAAAAGAGGAAATGGCAGCCATCTTCAAGCTATATATATATATATATACTGTGTCTAAGGAAAAATCACTGAATATGTAATATACATATATACATGTTAGTAAGAAACAAAAGCATTCACAAATATGTGTGTTAGTTCACATCTACTGAACTATATAACTGAGTCTATGAAATGGCTGAATTAAGTATTTTTATATACTCAATTCTTGTCCTCAACAGTCCCCCCTAAAGACTTACTTCTGCCATTTCTGAATTCTAAGGGTACTGTGTTCCCTTAGGAAGAGAGGTAGAAAGATCTGTTGAAAAACCTGCCTAACTGAACGTTGAAACATGGGCGGAAAGGGGAAAAGGGTTTTCTTCACCGGTTTGAGACCAAGGACTCCTAGGCGAGTCCTCACCCTTTGTAGTTGGACTTTCCCATGTCTCAAGGTTCTCTAAGTCCTCTCTTCTAACTGTTCTGGCAATGCTGGTCTAAGACTGTACAGGGTTTTCTGAAAAGGATAAGTATGAGCAGAACGCTCAGTGCAGCTCTGGTTGATCAACCCTTCTACAATTCGAGGTGTGGATCCATAGATTTTTCTGCGGATTGGATCAGCTCCTCTAGGGTTGACTCATGGCTCTTTCTCGCTTGTCGTTTAGGATCAATCAGTCTCCTGACTGGAGACCATATGCTAATAGCTCTGATTTAAGATCTGGAATTGTAAAATACACCTGATTATCACACTATTCAGTCAATTATATAAAAATTGTACATGCCTGTGTCAAACCAAAAAACATCTTACATAAAGACCTGTTTATTACGAAAAGAAAACAAAACAAAACATACATTTTATACACGATTCACTAGTTTCCACTTTTCTACTATAAAATATACACTTTTGTAAACACATTTTTTTTTTTTTTACATACCACCTTCGTGTGCTTCTCAACAATAATGTCATTTTCTGCACTGGAATGCCTCCGACCAAACCCGGAGAGAAATTTACACAACACGCACAGACTTGCATACAACGTGCTCATAATATACATCTATAATCAGTCTGCAGTCTCTAAAAAATGGGTAGAGTAGGTGCAGGGTGTTTCTACGGACTCTTTACAGTTTTTTTCTCACTTCGTTCTAGGCACTTGTCTTACAAGACTGGGTGAGTCTACCCACCTGGGTACTGAACCCTGGTGTCACCAAAGCACACACTGACAATTGTCTTTCACAGATGTTACCTGGGCCATCATTAAGAAGAGCTCTCATGGCAGAGAAAGCTTATCACCCTTTGTCCACAGACCTTCCTCAGTCAGCTGGCTCCCTGCATGTCACACTCCATTCCTTGTTGATTTGCTTGTTCCTGTAGGGATTTAAGAACACAAGGAGTGACAGAAGTCACTGACGTGACCGGTGTCACTGAGGCATGGTCGGTATTGGTGAAAGACTCTCAACTCTAGACCCGTTCACCGCTTCTTGGTCAGCTACACCTGTGCGGGGATCTCCATCCAATTGCATCAGCTCAGATCTAGACTTTCTCTTCAGCATACCTAATTCATTTGACAACAGGAAAAAACCTACAACCTACATACACATCTAAAAACTTTTACCCACTCCTGTTCTACCCATCAAGAGAGGCATTTAATACGTCATTGCCTCCTGTATCAATAGGATTGGAGGGAGTGGCTTAAATTTAACTACCTCATGTGGTGTAAACAGCAGCATATCCAGTGCAGAATCGACCACCATCTGGTTTCATCTATAAAAACAAAACTAAAAGAAATATAGATTAGATCATTCTTATAACTTTAACTCTGACCATAATACAGTTAGTGGTCATCTATACTTCATATGACTGAAAATACTAAATAAATAAACAAATAAACATATAAGACGAGATTTTCCTATTTTAGTTAACAGATATACCTCATAGTAATCTAATAAACATAACCTGCGGGGGAAGGATCAGCTTCAAAACCTATCTAATATGCCTGCTGCACCCTCGAAGAAACTGGAGAATATAATTAATACCTTATTCCCCCCTTGTTTAATTGTTTATTTACCAATATGGCAAAATTCTGAGTTTTTATACTGGTATTCCCTAAAAGAAAAGATAAAACAGCAGGTAATAAATTAGCTACATACGAAAACCGAAAATGAACAAACACTAAAAATAACGTATATCTTACAACAATATACATTGCTGGGGAATTTTAAAACCTTACAATAAACAACACTGTATCCATAAAGAAAAGAAAAACCTTTCATAGTAGAAACAACTGAAACATGATTAAATGACAGCTGTGACTGGGCGACTAACCTGCAAAAATATATAAATTGTTTAGGAATAATCATAAAAACAGAAAAGGTGATAGAGTCACAAAATAAAAATATATTGTTCAAATAAATAGCCATTAAGAAACAAAACAACACAGAAGTTAAATCGCACATCCCATGAAATCTAATATTCCCTATTCAGGTATAAGCAGTAAACTAAAAATGGGAAATCCTGAACTCTAAGGGTTAAACCAAACTGACTCACTATTGGGGACAGACACATTCCATTCTTATCTCTGACTATTTATCAATTCAGTAAAAATTTCACTTACTTATCTTTGACTTGCATGTATGGGATAGATGAGTAAACAAATATACAATTTATACTTATTCAAATGTGTTAGTCATTTATACCACAGAACACCTCCCACCGGGGATGGGTGGAGAGCTTTGAACAAAGAGCCATTGCGAGGGGTGTGGCTTATGAGGTATACTGCCATCAGTGGGTGTAGCAAGACGGCTGCCACAGGAAGTTCCAGGCACCTGACTTCCGGGTGTAGCATCCATGTTGTGACTCCCTGGGTGTACTGGGAGTGGCTGGAACTACGTAGTAAACCAGAAATACTTTTAGTGCCTGTAAATTTGCATTCCAGCATACAAAGGAGAGATTTGATTAGCACCAGATATGATGACTTCTAAAGGAAAACAATGAGGCACAGCTAGAGAAAAACATTCAGTGATTCTACAAACAGCAACACACAGTGAATAGGGTCTTTGTCCTCCAGTATACTCTCACTGGAGATTAATCTGAACTTCAATACATGGGTTGCAGCCTGCCATCTAGTGGCAGTCCAACGATTTTACACAACTTTTTGCAATCTTTTATATTTTTTCCGTTTTTTTTTTTGTAACTAGGGCGACAGCGTTCTCAGCTCCTACTAAAAACAATCTCTTCTTGTACAGAGTATACACTGCTCTAACTGGATTGGCCAAATCCAACTGAACCCTTTTCCCTCGTCCCCTGCTATGTAATAAGGACACACTTAGGCGTCCAACGTAGAATACAAACCGTTACTTGTACGTTCCTTTTTCCGGCATCTCACATAGCAGTGCATGAGTTAATACTCAGGGGAAATACGCTGATTCAAAACACTTATTTACCACCACCGGAATCCCTCCCCCTCTTTCCCGTGTATAGAGGACGCACATTTCGGCGTCCAACACGTGGATACTAATACCGTTCTCCACGTGTTCCTATTACCGGCTATAAACACAAGAATCGATGTGTTATAAAAAACACTGGGGGACACGCCGATTCCCTTATCTCTCTGTTCCAAAAACAAACCAACAATTACAAAATGCTGAAAAACGCATAAACCAGTTAATTTCTCTCTAATCCAAACCAAAATAACACTTGTCTTTCTTTCAAATCATTACAACTCCTCCGTTTGCTTTACTATACAAAGGCTACAGCCACCTTCTGTAAATTAGCTCACTGACCCCTCCTTTTTCCTCACTCCAAAGAGCTGCGCTGTCTTGACCCCCAGTCTCTGCCTGTTCACTCCTTGACCCCCCCTTGCTTCTCAGCTAAAAGACGGCAGAGACGTAGCTGTGTAATTTGATCTCCGCTCTGTCTCAAGCAGCCAGTGGACATATGGCTAACACACACTGACCCCCCTTCTCCTCTACAGAACAAAGACAGCAGCTGCGTCTGTGTGGGATCTATCAGCCCCCCTTCTTCTTTGTTCACAGCGAAGAAGAAAAAAACTGCAGGCACTGGGCTTTCCTCAACTCTCTATAAGTAGCAGCAGGCAATTAACTCTTTGAGAACCAAACAGAGAAATCACAAGCCTGATTAACCATACACTATATACAAATCAACAGCTACTCAAAAAGCCCCCCATTTCTACCTTACTTACAGCAAATCAATAATACAGAAAGCCAGATCCTTTAACACCTAAAAGCCAGCACCTATAGGGTCTGGGTCCTTCACTAGGTCACCGGCGAGCGACAGTCACACCGTTAGGTCTCCGGTGCACTACCATTCTCCGGACTAGTGACCACCCCCTTTCGCCAGGTGTCTCTCGAACCACAGGTAAAACAGCACATACAATGTATATGATGCTTACCGCAGAATGAAGGGTGATCAAGTCCTCAATATCGAGCAACACCTGGATACTTGTGGAGTAGCCCCCAGACGTCCGGAAAATGGAAGATCTGACTCACCCTTCTCGGTGGCCCCACACTTGGCGCGCTAACTGTCAAGTTCAAAATGACGATGATGATGGTGAGACTCAAAAGGTCTCTCAGGATCCGGCTGCTGTTTCAAATCAATGTCATGTGTGCACACGAGAATGAAGAATAATTGGACAGCAAGTCAGTTACATCTATCTCCATGACTGGCTCTTGACCAAGTAATCTTTATTATTTGAAAAAACTCTAGAGCGAGCAGTAAGGGGGTGTAAACAAAAGTTTTAGTCCAATCAAGTATCGCAGGGCAGGGCTTCATGACGTAGAGCGATCTACACATCCTCCTTGGATTGGTCAGTCCAGGCTCCAGGAATTTCTTTTGTCTATCGTCCCATGTGCAAAAGAGGAAATGGCAGCCATCTTCAAGCTATATATATATACTGTGTCTAAGGAAAAATCACTGAATATGTAATATACATATATACATGTTAGTAAGAAACAAAAGCATTCACAAATATGTGTGTTAGTTCACATCTACTGAAATATATAACTGAGTCTATGAAATGGCTGAATTAAGTATTTTTATATACTCAATTCTTGTCCTCAACAGTCCCCCCTAAAGACTTACTTCTGCCATTTCTGAATTCTAAGGGTACTGTGTTGATGGGTGCGGTAGTGCCTGGGTGTGTGCGGGGATGATGAAGGCGGTAGTGCCGGGGTGTGTGCGGTCATGATGGGGGCGGTAGTGCCTAGGTGTGTGCGGTGATGATGGGGGCGGTAGTGCCTGGGTGTGTGCGGTGATGATGGGGGCGGTAGTGTCAGGGTGTGTGCGGTGATGATGGGGACAGTAGTGCCGGGGTGTGTGCGGTGATGATGGGGGCGGTAGTGCCTGGGTGTGTGCGGGGATTATGGGGCGGTAGTGCCGGTGTGTGCGGTGATGATGGGGGCGGTAGTGCCGGGGTGTGTGCGGTGATGATGGGGGCGGTAGTGTCAGGGTGTGTGCGGTGATGATGGGGGCGGTAATGCCGGGGTGTGTGCGGTGATAATGGGGGCGGTGGTGCCGGGGTGTGTCCGGTGATGATGGGGGCGGTACTGCTGGTGCGTGTGGTGATGATGGGGGCGGTAGTACCAGTGTGTGCGGTGATGATGGGATCTCTCTCGGCATGAAAAAGAAAGCAAAAAAAACCAAACAAATCTGTTTTTTGCTGTATCCGTCGCATCAGTTTTTACACAATCTGCAACGGATCCGTTGCATCAGGCACAAGCCGGATTGTGCCTGATGCCAAAAAACTGAAAGTGTGTGAAAGTAGCCTAACACGCCGGGACTGTGGCATCTAATGGATGCGACCAGGGCCGAACTGGGACTAAAATTTAGCCCTGGCATTTGGGGGTACACAGGTGTGACACCCTAGCCTATCAGCCTATCAGGTCATCACAGGGTATTGTGCAATCTGCCCTTATGCTTGGTATAAGCAGCACCTGACCTTTTGGTGTTGCTAAGAGCCAAGTCAATCAAAAATCCTTGAAACCCTCTGCACCACACCCACCAGAAACGCCAATGGGTAGCCTGAAGGGAATAGGGCTGCCCACTTGGGGGGTTGGTTTGGGAGGGTCAGGAATGTAGGAGACAGTCAGTTGTGGAGTGACTCTTTCGAGGAGAGGTAATAGGTTGGGAGCTGGGCTCCTCAGTACTAGGTGGCAGACGTTGGTCTGGGCTTGGTAGGAGCTGGAACCCCGGTCGCAGGGGATCGTGGCAAGGGGCATGGAACTGCCGAGGAGGGCAGCCAGCGGCCTTGAGCCATCTCCGGGAAGGGGGCCAGGCCACGGCGGGGTACGTGGACCCTAGGCCGGGAAGTAGCTTCACGCGTCCTGGTAATTTACCCGACGAGGGCGAAGACTTCATGATTCGTTCTCCACCCACTCCAAAATCGGGGTACTAGCGCAACGAGGGGGATAGGACTTTCCCAATACACAGTCCAGAAAATCCCAAGCGTGAACCCTGAGAGCAAGCTCACTCTGTTAGCCATATGGGTGAGCTGGACCCGACTATTTTCAAACTACAGGGGCCAACAAGTAGAGACAGTGCCAAGGAAAAGGTCACAGGCTAACAAGCAACACCATCGGGTACGGACCCCAGCGTACTCCGTCCCTGCTACAGTGGTGCTAGGAATTCCGGTTTACAAGTTGTCGGTGTCAGCGTTAATGAAATGAGTATGCAGTGACCCTTTCCTCCCCAACGGTACTCCCCTCTCCCCATCACCAAGCCCCGGGGCACTTCCCCTACCCACAGAGGGGTTAAACACCTGGCTGCCATACCATCGCCACAGGGCGCTTCCAACAGCAGCGGTGGTATCCCACATTACCACGCACCATGGGTGGCATCATGAACTCTAATCACAAAATCCCCTGTAAATACCCCCCTTTTATTCCGGGTGTCTGCGCAACCACTCTCGGATCCGGAGACCCCTCAAGCCACTGCGGATCCGGGTCTGAGCAGCAGCCCGGCTGCTGGGGCGGTACACAGGCCCACTTTTTCACGTGTTGAATATGTAATATCTTTGTGCACTTGTAGATTGTGTAACACGACCATATAACATGTAGTCACGGCTGCATCCAGTATTACAGCTCAGGCCTATTTATTGCTCTTAGTAGCAGGACCTGGTGAAGCCGCTATTTTTCCTCCAGTGCTGGGTCTTGCAGATAATGAAGAGGATGCTGCTCTCAATATAATGCTGCGGTCATATAGCTGATGGGCAGGGATACAAAATCAGATCCCCCTGAACTAATTTTGATGACCTATTCTGCAGATAGGGGATCAGAGAAGCTGTTGTTGTCACTGGTGATAATATTGGACACATACCACTTAGGGAATGTGTAATGACATTTTTGGGGGCAGATCACACCATGGAAACTACTATGAAAAATACTCGAATGACCATATGCATCTATTGCTGTGCAGAGGTTCAGGCTTTTCAGCATTTTTTACCCACTTTGGGTTTCTAAAACCACCCAATGGTTAAAAGAAGTGACCGCTCCATTCTTTTGGTGTTTTCCACTTAGAAGACGCTCTGTGCTTTACAATGCAGATCAATGGGAAGGCTCGGAAGATGCCCAGACGTTTTGTGTTGTGTTTACCATAGTTTTTTCTTAAAAGTGCAGTAAAAAATATGTGACAAAAACAATGAGAAAACACTAAAAGAAAAACTAAAGATGGTGAAAACATAGATGCTAGGAAACGACTGTAAAACTACAGAGAAGATGGGTCAGGAAAAAAAACGCAACGGTTTTCAGCATCTTCTGCTTGAGAAACATGGCGGTTTTGCTTGAGTTTAAAATCCCTTGTGTCCACATAACCTTAGGTTTTCCGGTTTTGGAAACCCATTCTCTGCATTGTTTGTTTATTTTATTCACTCTCCCCAGGTCTGCTATTGTCTGCAACACTGATGTCACATCATAATGACAGCGCTGCAACCAATTAAGGAGCTCAGCAGCTAACTGATTGGCTACAGCGCTGCTGATGTGATGTCAGAGATGCAGACAATTATAGACCCCAGATGCAACAGCAGTTTGTATTTTATATAATAAAGAGGACACATCAGACATCAAGAGAATGTGAACAGTCAGCCTCATGTAAGGGGTACTTACATGAATATATCACTAGAACTAAAGATTTAAGGGGCATTTGGAGACATTCGGCTTAAAAAAATATGTGCAAACATACACTAATTTACACTGTTTTTGGAGCAGGAACTGAGCAGAATCTGCCAAATTATCATAATCTCAAAACAAAGTTTTTTTTATTTTTAAGCTTTAATATAGCTATGAAACTTGCTTTGGATTGTCAAGTGCAGAACCACATCAGCACATCACAATCAGCACATGAATGTAGCTTCAGAACCACCATCAGCACATGAATGTAGCATCAGAACCACCATCGGCACATGACTGTAGCATCAGACCCACCATCAGCACATGAATGCTGCACCAGAACCACCATCAGCACATGAATACAGCACCAGTACCACCATCAACACATGAATGCAGCACCAGAACCACCATCAGCACATGAATGCAGCACCAGAACCACCATCAGCACATGAATGTAGCTTCAGAACCACCATCAGCACATGAATGCAGTGCCAGAGCCACAATCAGTATATGAATGTTGCACCAGAACCATCATCAGCACATGAATACAGCACCAGAACCACCACCAGAACATGAATGCAGTGCCAGAATCACCATCAACACATGAATGCAGCATCAGAACCACCATCAGCACATGAATGCAGCGCCAGTACCATCATCAACACAGGAATGCAGCACCAAAGCTACAGTCAGCACATGACTGCAGCGTCAAAACTAACATCAGTACATGAATCATGCTTAGCCCCATGTACAATTGGATTGTATGAACCTACAACTCTCAATTTTTCCTTAACAATGGTAATGGAGATGCTGAGAGTTGTTCTTATCAATTATCAGACTGCGGGCCATACAAGAACCACAGTACTGATAAGACACAGGCAGCATCACAAATAAACATTTACATCCAGGTACCTTATAAGTGACATCTTCGCTGATCAGAGTCATTCCCATCCCTTTTGTTTCCCCGTAGTACAGACACCATCATGAGATTTCATGCCCTCAACTCATCTCTAAAGACCTCCCTCTTTGTTTTTCAGCAGCACTTCCTGACACAGTGCCTTTAAATATAAAAATATCATTATTCTGATCCGTTAATATGAATATTTCCCATGCTGCAACCCTGAATAAATAATTGCTGTACTTTCTTCACAAAATATCTCCACCCATATACACACTGCCCTTATCCAAAATATCCCCTCACACTACCCCTCTTCATAATATACCCACACGCTGCAACTCTCCTTAATATACCCCCACGCTGCCACTCTCCTTAATATACCCCCATGCTGCCACTCTCCTTAATATACCCCCATGCTGCTGCTTTCCTTAATATACCCACACTGCCAATGTCCTTAATATACCCCCATGCTGCCACTCTAATTAATATACCCTCATGCTGCCGCTCTCCTTAATATACCCCCACACTGCCACCCTCCTTAATATACCCCAACACTGCCACTCTCCTTAATATACCCCCACACTGCCACTCTCCTTAATATACCCCCACACTGACACTCTCCCTAATATACACCTACAGTGCTACTCTCCTTAATATACCCCCACACTGCCCCTCTCCTTAATATACCCCGACAGTGCCACTCTCCTTAATATACCCTTACAGTGCTACTCTCCTTAATATACCCCATGCTGCCACTCTCATTAATATACCCCCCATGCCGCTCTCCTTAATATCCTCCCAAGCTGCCACTCTCATTAATATACCCTCATGCTGCCAGTCTCATTAATATACCCCTCCCACACTGCCTCTGCAAAATTCCCCCCCCCCCACAGTGCCCTTTTGTAAAATATCCTCCCCTCACACACACACACACACACACACACACACACACACTGCCCACTCTGAATAAAGTACTCACCCCACTACCTCTCAGAAAGCTGTGTACCTTTCACAATTGTTCTCCCCTTCTCCAGTACAGTTCATCTTCCGCTCCTCCATGGAGCGCTCACCACTGGACGACGTGTCTCTGTGGCGCCCGCAGCAGTGTGATGACGTCAGCAAGGTGCTGATCTCATCACGCTGAGGCACGTCGGAGCCCAGCCCCGAGCATCACGCTACACTGTTCAAATGTATTTATGGCTGAGAGACGCAAATACATTTGATCAGGAAGGAATGAGCTGCGGTCACCATCACTCTCCTCAGCAGTGTGTATGCCGGGCGCAGAATCGCACAGCAGGGCCGACACAGCACAGCGCACACTGCGGAGGAGAGCGGTGGTGACTGAAGATTGAGCGACCACTACAGGCACCAGCCCACTACAGGCACCAGCCCTTCTGGCATTTGCCAGAATTGCCCTATGGCCAGTCCGGCCCTGCATGTGAGATAGCGCACATGCCGATGTCAGCTGCTGGCCACTGCACACCTACTACAGAGTATACTGGGTGGTGAGGGAGGTGAGTAGAATGGGGATTTTTTTTCTGTTTTTTTTTTTTTTTTTTAATGAGCTAGAGACAGAACAGGAACTGTATATACCAGAAAATGGTTTAGGATAAGGACATATATACCAAGATGGGCCTAAGAAAGGGTCCTTATACACCAGGATGTGGATCATTTATATCAGGATGGGCCCAGGAACATATATACCAAGATAGGCACAAGATAAGGCATAAATACCAGGATGGGCCCAGCATGAGGACATATATACCAGGATGAGTACATATGGGACGCCCTGGCTATACCAGGGTGTTGAAGGGTTCTGCACTGCCTGTATCTTAGGTGCAGGGCCCACCCTCCTTGGTTCTGGGAGCCTTGACCCGGGGCACTGACTGAACACCAGCACACAAAATCCTAAACCACCTCACACCACACCCTACCAGTGTGCCGCCCCCGTGCTAGCAGCCAGGCTGCTCGGATCCGGATCCGCGGTGGCTCGAGGGGTCTCTGGCCTGGGGGGTTGTGCAGCCACTCAAATGAAGGGGATATTTACAGGGGATTGCGTTAAAGCTCGTGACGCCACCCGTGGTATGTGGTAAATTTGGAGTACCACCGCTGCAGTTGGGAGTACCCGGGGTGATGGAATGGGGCAGCCGGGTGTTGTGACCCTCCACAGGTAGGGGGGATACCCCGGGACTTGGTGATGGTGAGGGGGAGTGTCGTTGGGTGCAAAGGGGTCACTTGCGTACTCACTCAGTCCATAAAGCTGACACCCACAAGTGGATAAACCAAAGTTCTGGATACAGCTGCCGCTTAGGGGAGCTCGTTCGGGTCCCGTCCCCGATAGTGCTGCCTGGTGATCCGAGACCTGCCTCCTGGCACTAAGTTTACTTCTCTGTTGGTCCCGGTAGTATGGAACTTGCCGGGACCCGCTCCCCACTATGGCTAAGTGTGGGAGCTTGTTCTCAGGGTTCAAACTTGGGATTTCCTGGACCGTTTATGTAGAAAGTCCTATCACCCTCGTTGCGCTAGTACCCCGATTTTGGAGCGGGTGGAGAGCGGATCTTGAAGGCTCCGTTCTCGTCGGGTGAATTGTCAGGTTGCCTGAAGCTGCTCCCTGACCTAGGGTCCATGTACCCCGTCGTGCCCTGGTCCCAGCCCGGTGATGGTGCAAGGCCGCCGGCTGTCCTCCTCGACAGTTCTGTGCCCCTTGCCATGATCCCCTGTGACCGGGGGTCCAGCTCCTCTAGGCCCAGACCACCATCTGCCACCTAGATCTACTTAGGAACCCTGCTCCTGACCTCCTCTCTCCTTCAATTCCAAACTACAACAACTTCCTTGTTCCTAACACTCCTGACCTCCCCTAACCAACCCCCCTAGTGGGCGACCCTATTCCACTCAGGCCGTCCACTGGTGTGTGTGGTGGGTGTGGTGAAGAGTGTACCTAGGATTTTGATTAGCTGATGTTGGCAACACCATACAGTTGGGGACCCATAACCAAGAAGGAGATGGATATTGCACGGGAGGGCAGATTGTGCAATACCCTGTGACGACCTGATAGTCCAGGGGCGTCACACCAGCACACCAGTGGGTAGGACCAGTTGGGAACGGGCCTGCCCACCTAGGGGCTAGACAGAATGGTAGGAAGGAGATAGTAAACAGTTCAGGAAGTAGCAGGGAGTTAAGTGGTGACTCTCAAGAGGAGAGGTCACAGGGAGTTAGAGCTCCCAGGGAGGAGTTGTAGTCCCTAGAAGACGGGTAGGTTGCAGACATGTGGTCCGGGACCACAGGAGTCAGAGACCTGGTCGCAGTGGACTGGATTGGTGGTCCAGTAACCGGTCCAGGACTGAGCACGGCAGGGTACATGGACCCTAGGTCGGGGTGAAGCTATATTCAACCCGGCAATTAGCCTGTAGCGAGTAGAGTCTTCATGTTCTACTCCCATGCACCGAGAGATTGGGAGAGCCAGCACACCGAGGGGGATAGGCTTCCCAAATAACGGCCAGAAAATCCCACGTGCCTGCAGCCAAGGGCATTGCTCCACATAACTGGGGAGCGGGACCTGGATGGTTTCAAGCCTAAGGGTCAACAATTAACAATTTGTGCATGGAGGAGGGCCTTCGGATCACCCAAACGGGCCATAGGAAGAGGCATACCCGGACGGGTTCTCCCAGGAGGCAGCAGCACCCAGAGACTTGGTTTAACATCTGTGACTGTGAATTCTTCTCGCCTGCTTGCTACTACTATGGTGATCTGAGTGAGTACCCTGCAGTCCCGACCCTCCTGCCTATCCAGCGCTCCCCAGCATCATCCTCCCAAGTCCCGGGGCTTCCCTATCAGCGGAGGGAATCACCACCAGGATGCCCCAACACCATCATCCCCGGGTACTCCCAATGGCAGCGGCGGCACTCCCAGTTACCGCAACCCACAGGTGGATCGCATGCAGCACCTCCTCACAGCGGCGGCAGTTTTGGGATCGCACGTTGCACCTCCTCGCGGCGGCGGCAGTTTTGGGATCGCACGTTGCACCTCCTCGCGGCAGCAGTTTTTGGTTCTATGCTGCACCTCCTTAATATACCCTCCATGCTGCCACTCTCCTTAATATACCCCCAATGCTGCCACTCTCCTTAATATACCCGCCATGCTGCCACTCTCCTTAATATAACCCCACGCTGCCACTCTCCTTAATATACCCCCCACACTGCCACTCTCCTTAATATACCCCCATGCTGCTGCTCTCCTTAATATATCTATGTCGCGGGCGGGGAGGAGGATGGCAACGCTGCGCTCTCCCACTGCTCGGGTCCGGCTGCCGCTGCTGCCGCGGCCGCTGCTGCTCGGTAGCTCGAGCGATGGGCCGGATCCCGGGGACTCGAGCGGCGCTCCTCGCCCGTGAGTGAAAGGGGGGTTGTTTTGGTGGTGGGATATTTGGTTATTGTCCGTGACGCCACCCACGGTTGTGGTGATTTTGGAGACACCACCGCTGCTCTGAACGGGGTTCCCGGGAGCGGTGACTGGAGCAGCTAAGTTGTTAGTCCTCCCCTCCGTGGGTAGGGGGTTGGTGGTCCCGGGGCCCGGTGATGGGGTTGGACAGGATGACAGGTGGGTTATGGGACCTGGTGAGGTGCAGGGACGCGGGGGCAGCGCTGTGCCGTACGGCACTGTGGTACTCACTCAGCCTGAGACGTTGACACAGTTCACGGTAAAACACACGGCTGGAAAGACGGTTCCCACGGACGGCTGCTGTTGCTTTTCCCCGGTAGGTGACGGTGACTGTCCCTTTTCCTGCACCTATGTTCAATGTTGGTAGCGATGGATTCCCACCGGTAACCCGCTCCCCGACTTGGATATGAGCCGGAGGAGCCCCTCTTTGCCCGCAGGCGCTGGCCCTGAGAAACTGGTGCCTTGGCGGTGGTGGTGTCTCTCTAATATGGTTGGACGGTTGCCTTTAATCGGGACTTAGTTGTTTGGAGACCCGGAGGTCCCCTTCACTGACGGATTTGGCAAATTCACGGCGTCTCCAAGCCTTGCCGGGATCCGAAAGGCCCCTGCCAATGGTGCTGGCTTCTCCTTGTGTACCGGTCCGGTACCGCCGGGCCACCACACGTCCACGGTCCTCACGGCAACTCCGATCAGCCTCCACTGCAGACGGTCACCGCCGTCTGCTAACCTTGCTGTCTCAGTCCGGGGCACACACCCGGACCAACTTCAGGCTTTCAAACTGTCACTTTTCTCTTCACTACTTTCCCTCCTTCTACTTCACTCCTCACACTTTCAACTCTCAAACTAATCTCTCCTCTCACTTCCTCCTCCAAACTCTAACTGCCTGTGTTTTCCTGCCTCCAGGACTGTGAACTCCTTGGTGGGCGGAGACCAACCGCCTGGCTCCACCCCCTGGTGTGGACATCAGCCCCTGGAGGAAGGCAACAAGGGTTTCTGGTCTAGCTTTGGTGTACCTAACCGGGGTGTAGGGTGTGGTGATGTAGTTACCTGTGACCCCTGGCTTGCCCAGGGCGTCACATTCCCCCTTAGCAAAATGCAGACCGTCCGCGGGCTGCCCGTCCAACACCGGTTTTATTTTTCTGAAAAAGATAAGAAAACAATACAAGTAGAAGAACATCATCCCACAACGGGAGGCACTTTTCTTAAACGTTGCAAACGGTTAACGGTTACGGCTTCCGCTCTCACCCACCCAAGTAACCTGGCCCTGATGCTGCCCCTAAGAAACAGGCAGCACCCCTTGACCCCAGTCCTGCACCAAGTTACCCGAGCGGGATCTGTCCTTTCCAGGGGACCCACGTCCATGGGGAGCCCCTGGAACCCCCAGAGGGTAGGCACCGGTTCCGGTGGTGGCTGGGCCCCAGCCTGCTCCACTGCAGGCCCTTCCTCCAATCTGCCTCTCCGGAGGCGGTAACAGTAAGCTGCAACAAAACATATTTACATTCCACAAGTTTGTGGTTGCCTTGCAAGTTCTCAGGCATGTTCATAAGTAGTTCCTTATGCAAAAACTTTTTAGAACGGTCTCCACGGGGACAACGGTGACGGCAACGGCCGGTTGCAAATCAGCTGTAGACAATCAGGTTACTTTCACGGTTTCATTTCTCATCATTCCTTTTCAAAACTTTCAAACTTTTTCAACACACACAGGTGGTCCCAACGGGGACGGTGACAACGGTGCCCCGCTGCCCTACTCAGATTCTTCGGCGGAGGCGGACCCATCCTCCGCCACCAGCATATCAGGTCGACCAACACTGGGGTGCCCCATAGGCAATGGCAGAGACGGTGCAAAAGCCGAGACGGGACCGGGCCTCCCAGCCTCAGTGGCCGGTCCCTGTGGGACATGGAGACGTGGGTCACCCGTCGGTTCCATCACGCCGGCTCCCATCACATACATCGGGACAATCGCAACCAGCGCTTCCACCTCGCTGGTCCACTGCTCCATCATCTGGAAGATCTGATTCTGTTGACGCTGGTTAAACTCAACTACTCTGGCCCGCATCCACGCCACCGACCCGGGCTCGGGCAGGGAACCCGGTGCAATCACTGCCGGGGCCTCCAACACATTTTCATCAAGGGGCCTCGGCTCCGGTGGCTCCTGGGGAAGCAGTTCAGGGCTGCCCCGGACGTCTGCAGCCGGTCAGTCCGCTTGGGCGGACGGGCAGGGTACCGCTACCGGTTGGACAGGTAGCGGGCCTAGTGGCGGGGCGGCAGCGACTAACGCGGTTATCGGGGGAGGCAGCAGGGTGAACGGGTGTAGGCCGGGCCCCTCAGCCGCGATGGCCGATCCCTCGGGGATACAGGGACGTGGGTCTCTTACCCGTTCCTCCAAATCTTCCTCCACCTGACATCTCCGCATAGCAGCCACCACGCCCGCCATGTCGGCCTCCCACTCCTCCAGGAGGAGCTGCATCCGGGCCTGCAGACGATGACTCAGCGGGGTGGTCCGGTTCTCCATCCACGCCGCTGTGCCGGGCGCGGGGGTCTCGCTGTTATTAGCTGGAGCGGACATCTCGGCAGTCGTGCTTTCCAGGAACTAGCAACAAGATGGCCACAGGGTCCTGGCGTCCCTGCTTTTATAGCCACCTCACATGCGGCCAGCCGCCATTCCGTCTCCTTCAGCCTCTTTTCGGCTCCTTCTCTATCGGGGCGGGGTTTTGGCCTTCGCGCCTCCACTACTCGAGGAGACGCTCGAGCGGGAACTTTTCGCGCCAAAGATGGCGGCTTCTGAAATTTTCTGGCCGGACACCTCCGGCGGTAACAAGGCGCACCTCTACCAGACGGCAGAGCGGTAAGATCCTGTTCGTGACGCCAAGTTGTCGCGGACAGGCAGGAGGATGGCAACGCTGCGCTCTCCCACTGCTCGGGTCCGGCTGCCGCTGCTGCCGCGGCCGCTGCTGCTCGGTGGCTCGAGCGATGGGCCGAATCCCGGGGACTCGAGCGGCGCTCCTCGCCCGTGAGTGAAAGGGGGGTTGTTTTGGTGGTGGGGTATTTGGTTATTGTCCGTGACGCCACCCACGGTTGTGGTGATTTTGGTGACACCACCGCTGCTCTGAACGGGGTTCCCGGGAGCGGTGACTGGAGCAGCTAAGTTGTTAGTCCTCCCCTCTGTGGGTAGGGGGTTGGTGGTCCCGGGGCCCGGTGATGGGGTAGGACAGGATGGCAGGCGGGTTATGGGACCTGGTGAGGTGCAGGGACGCGGGGGCAGCGCTGTGCCGTACGGCACTGTGGTACTCACTCCGCCTGAGACGTTGACACAGTTCAACACACGGCTGGAAAGACGGTTCCCACGGACGGCTGCTGTTGCTTTTCCCCGGTAGGTGACGGTGACTGTCCTTTTTCCTGCACCTATGTTCAATGTTGGTAGCGATGGATTCCCACCGGTAACCCGCTCCACGACTTGGATATGAGCCGGAGGAGCCCCTCTTTGCCCGCAGGCGCTGGGCCTGAGAAACTGGTGCCTTGGCGGTGGCGGTATCTCTCTAATATGGTTGGACGGTTGCCTTCAATCGGGACTTAGTTGTTTGGAGACCCGGAGGTCCCCTTCACTGACGGATTTGGCAAATTCACGGTGACTCCAAGCCTTGCCGGGATCCGAAAGGCCCCTGCCAATGGTGCTGGCTTCTCCTTGTGTACCGGTCCGGTACCGCCGGGCCACCACCCGTCCACGGTCCTCACGGCAACTCCGATCAGCCTCCACTGCAGACGGTCACCGCCGTCTGCTAACCTTGCCCAGGGCGTCACATCTACACTGCCAATGTCCTTAATATACCCCCATGCTGCCACTCTAATTAATATACCCTCATGCTGCCGCTCTCCTTAATATACCCCCACACTGCTGCTCTCCTTAATATACCCCCCTCCTTAATATACCCCCACACTGCCACTCTCCTTAATATACCCCCACACTGCCAATCTCCTTAATATAGCCCCACACTGCCATTCTCCCTAATATACCCCCACAGTGCTACTTTCCTTAATATACCCCCACACTTCCCCTCTCCTTAATATACCCTGACACTGCCACTCTCCTTAATATACCCCAACAGTGCTACTCTCCTTGATATACCCCACGCTGCCACTCTCATTAATATACCCGCCACGCCGCTCTCCTTAATATCCCCCCAAGCTGCCACTCTCATTAATATACCCCCATGCTGCCAGTCTCATTAATATACCCCTCCCACACTGCCTCTTCAAAATTTCCCCCCCCCACAGTGCCCTTTTGTAAAATATCCTTTCCTCACACACACGCGCGCACACACACACACACACACACACACACACACACTGTCCACTCTGAATAAAGTACTCACCCCACTACCTCTCAGAAAGCTGTGTCCCTTTCACGATTGTTCTCCCCTTCTCCAGTACAGTTCATCTGTCGTTCCTCCATGGAGCGCTCACCACTGCCCAACATGTCTCTGTGGCGCCCGCAGCAGTGTGATGACGTCAGCAAGGTGCTGATCTCATCACGCTAATGCACGTCGGAGCCCAGACCCGAGCGCCGCGCTATACTGTTCAAATGTATTTACGGATGAGAAACGCAAATACATTTGATCAGGAAGGAGAGAGCAGCGGTCACAATCACTCTCCTCAGCAGTGTGTATGCCGGGCGCAGAATCACACAGCAGGGCCGACACAGCGCAGCGCACACTGTGGAGGAGAGCGGCGGTGACTGAAGATTGAGCGGCCACTATAGGCACCAGCCCACTACAGGCACCAGCCCTTCTGGCATTTGCCAGAATTGCCCTATGGTCAGTCCGGCCCTGGATGCGACATTCTCGGGGCAGCAGTGGGCTGATATTCTCGGCTACGGGAGGGGGGGCCGCAACCATGGCCCTCGCCCTCCCCAGCCTGAGAATACCAGCCCGCTGCTGTGTGCTTACCTCGGCTGGATATCATTTGGGGGGGACCGTACATCGTTGTTTTACATTATTTATTTATTTTACTACGCAATATAGACCCGCCCACTGCCGGCTGTGATTGGTTGCAGTAAGACAGCTGTCACTCAGCGTGGGGGCGTGTCTGACTGCAACCAATCATAGGCGCCGGTGGGCGGGGGAAGCAGGGAATACGAGATTCAATAATGTGCAGCCGGCATTTTGAAAAGCTGGAGAACCTGCCGGAACAGTGTGACAGCCGCGCAGCACCGCGTCGGTGATTGGTGAGTAAGAAAGAGAGAGGGAGAGACCAACTGACCATAATGGCTGCTGGCTTATATAGCACCTATAATGCCGTGCGGCCAAGCCAATCACATTAACACCACAACAAAGATGGCTGCGGTGTTACTGTGAGGGCAAGCAACATTAGAAGTGTTCATTGGCTGGAAAAAGGCGCCAGGAAGGCAGAAATGAAAATGAAAGTATCGGAGCGAATACTATATTAGCCGTCGGATAGCGAATACCTCGAACACCCCATTATCCGTCGGATACCGAATAGTGGCGAATACATTCGGTCATCCCTAGTTTTTTATATTCAGTATTCACTATATGGTAAAACTGTTGTGTTGGTGTGATGCCTCAGATCGGTACAAGCTCGCAGATACCAAACACATATACCTTTACTTTTATCTAAGAGGTTAAAAAAAATCAGAATTTTGTGCCAAAAACCAGTAGTGCTTTTGTCGCCATATTCTGAGACTAGTAGTGTTTCATTTCTCAGGATCTGGGGCACAATGGTGGCTTATTTTTTTCATTTTTAGCTGATGTTTTTAGTGATACAATGATTGTTCAGATACATTTTGGTCCCCTGTTATTGCATTTTAAAAAATTTTTTTGCAATGACCAACAAATGTCATTTTGGTATTTGGAATATTTTTCTCGCCACGCCGTGTACCAATCAGATTAATTGATTTTATATTTTCATAGATAGGGCACTTCTGAATGTGGTGATACCAAATATGTGTATATTTTTTTAAACTGTTTTATTTTCAATAGGGCGAAAGGGGTATGATTTGAACTTTTAGGTTTTTTTTATTTTTTAAAACTTTTTTTCACATTTTTTATTTGATTTCCTAGTCCCCCTAGGGGACGATCGCTTGTTTATTTCTGCTTATCAGATAAGAATTGCTCCGATCAGCAGAAATGCACTGTTTCATTTGGTTGATTTTTTTTGATGTCCTGATGAAGGAGACAGTGTTCTCTGAAACGCGTTGACCTGAACAAAGAATAACGAGATGAAATAATCAACATCGTTTTCTCTGGTGATAGCATGGCATACACCCGATCTCCCCCTACTTACGTCTTCAGGAAGTTCATCATGATAGAATCAGGGGTCATCAGTTGACCCTGCACTACCATGGCATCACATTCGCACACAGTGATGGTGATCCACCTGCGCCTGCAAGCCACACATCTCTGCTGATCAGATCAGCAGAGATGTGCGGGGATTACAGTGGGCTCCACCGTGGGATTACGACGGAGTCCACGTAAACCAGTAATTGGTCATAAAAGGGTTAAATAAGTGTCTGGTATTGTGCTTTGACACATTTTGGGGGGGGTCTGATCACTATTCTGCAACTAAAGACTATGACACTGGTGAAATTGTTGCAGTTATTCTGCTGTTCGCAATACTGAGCCCACCTAGTTTGAGAGTAACCACCAAGTACTGAACCTTTCTGGAGACTGCAACTGTACCGCCCCCGTGTCAGCGGCCGAGCCGCTCAGATCCGGAACCACGGTGGCTTGAGGGGTCTCCGGACCCGGGGGGGTCGTGCGGACACTCGAATTTAAAGGGGGGGATATGTACAGGGGGGTTAGAAGTTCGTGACGCCACCCACGGTGCGTGGTAAGCTGGAGTACAACCGCTGCTGTTGGGAGCACCCGGAGGTGGTTGTATGGCAGCAAGGTGTTTAACCCCTCCGTGGGTAGGAGGTTTGCCCTGGGGCCCAGTGATGGTAGTAAAGGGGTGCCGTTGGGGAGGAAAGGGTTTTCTACATACTCACTCAGTCCAAGAATACTGACACCGACAACTTGTAAACCAGAATTCTGAGCACCGCTGCAGCAGGGAGGGAGCACACGTACCCCATTGTGCCCTGGCAGGGAGATGAGTCAAGGTCGTCGGCTGCCCTCCTTGGCAGATCCATGCCCCTTGACATAATCCCCTACGACCGGGGTTCCAGCTCCTACCAGGCCCAGACCAACGTCTGCCACCTAGTATTTACAGGGAGCCCTGCTCCTGACCTCTTCTCTCCTTCCCCTCCAACACTCCACTTTTGTGACCTCTCCTCTCGAGAGTCACCGCTCACTCTCCTGCTCCTAACACCTCTGACTCTCCCCTACCAACCCCAGCAAGTGGGTGGCCCTATTCCCTTCAGGCCCCCCAATGGTGTGTCTGGTGGTGTCAAGGTAGAAATTTGCGTTGAAGACTGCTAATGGAGTCCTCATTTGGGATATCCAGAGACGGTGCCGTACTAGCTGTACATCAGTGCCAATATATATATCAATGTATATAAGACAAAGAACACAGACATGCTCTCTTTTCAGCCAGCGTCACCAACTGACTCGTATAATACGATAAATCCAATTATACAGTAAGTAAGCATAAATAACCTTGAAGCTAACGAAGGAGTGCTTTCACCCCTATTTCTCCCAGCATTTGTACAATACATCTGTTCATTAAAACATTCTTTCTGTGTGGACACTACTGATAAGAGTTTGTAGCTTCACATTTTGGCTTCATTATCTTTGGTTAACGCCTTCATGATTATACAACTTTGAATTATACTATAGGTCTGTGCGATGGCTACATAGACAGACAGATAATTATATAACTACATCTACATTTTGATTATTTATATACACAGATATTCTTATTATGTTTAAACAAACATACTACAGCTCAGGTGACCTCCACAGTCCCCCCTTAATAAAATATCTGTGAATATTGTTACCTTAAATTTTAAAATTTTCCTCATTTAGATATATTTTATTATTTGGGACTTATCTGTGACCTATTGCCTTTAGGACTTTAATTATATCCATATCTATATGTGGGCTTTCTATGGGATTGTTGTTTAATTTAACACTATAGGCTTTAGCTCCCCCCTTAAGTACTTGTTTTTATTAATTAAACATAACTCTATGATTTATAAGGGCTATTAGAAATGGCGTTATTACTCTCATTAGGGCACATTATCCTGATTAAGAAAGATTGAATCTAAACCTTATTTAAAAATTAGCACATAATTAAAAAACAAAAAACAAAAGGACATTTACTACAAATTGTCCATGGTTCTTCTTTCCGGATATGAAACAAAAAGGAAAATGCTTGGTCAGTGCTAGTCCACTTAGGGCCACTTTGTGAACTTGGATAATCTGCTCTTGATAAAAAAAACCAACAAAACATGATGAGGCTTCATGTATACAGTTTGTGGTGCAGACTTGAAAAAACCTTCTGGGATAATGGGTTGAATAGCGGTCGCTTTCTGCTTCGGTTGTGTCGGGTCCATTGGTTTCTGAGATGTGACGTCAACTCGCGTGTCACTGCCAGTGCTCAGCAGACTAGGCCGGAGAGACATCAGCCTGATGGGATAGGCTCCTGCCAAACTTTTCCCGAGATGAGAGAATCCGTAGCTAGCATTTTATATTAAGGAAAATCACTGAATATATTCATATGAGTTAGAAGGGACAAAAGCATTTGTAAATGGTTAGATTATATTAACCAAACCACATTTTTGGGTCTATGAAATGGCTGAATTAAGTATTTTAGATTACTCAATTCGTACCCTCAACAGTGGATGTGGTGCAAAGTGTTCCTAAGGTTTTGACTGGCTCTGCTCTTAGCAACACCGAAGGACAGGGATCCGTAACCAAGGAGGATTTGGATACTGTGCAGAAGGGCAGATTGCACAATACCCTGTCACGACCTGATAGTCCAGGGCATCACATAACCACTAAGAAATGTACCACATGTATTGGGGACATGATATTGGGGTACTACTAATGTAAGCATCTTACACCTTCTCTTGCTGTACTTGTCCGAGTATCCTTCCTCACAGACTACACCGCTGTCCTATGTGACCAGATGTGCCCATTAGGTTCCTCCAATAAAAAACAGTGCAAACCGAAAAGCTGCTTTTTGGTTGGAAGAAGCTGATGAACAGAACCTTTTTTTAATTTCTGGTTCTCAGCAGTTCAAAACTTTGCAACAAAACCCCTTAAGGACCAAAAAGGATTAACATACATTGATAAGTAGTATGCTAGATCTGCTCACTCAGCTGCTTCACGAGGTAGACAGGAATACTTCCCCTTTAAATATTCTGCAGGTTCATTTAAACTTCATAGACCAGCATTAATTAAGCTATGTGCGCACATTGCGTTTTTTCTTGCGTTTTGGGTGCGTTTTAAACTGCACTGTGTCATTGACAAAATGCATGCGTTGTGCTTCCCCGGCAAAGTCTATAAGAAGTCAGAATTTCCAAGCGCACGTTGCTTTTTTTTAGGCAGCGTTTTGTTTGACAAATATTTGTCAAAATCGTTGCCTAAAAAAAGCAGCCTGTCACTTCTTCATTGTGTTTTGTGAACATTTTCCACCCACTGAAATAAATGAGATGTGTCAAAACGCAACCAAAATGTTTATGTTACTGCATTTTTGTTGCATTTTGGATCTATTCTTGTCAACAAAAACGCCAGTCTCTCGGTCTCACCCTCTCCCTCTCATACTCACCGATCACCGTCGCTGTCACACTGCTCCAGCGGCCTCTCTTACTTCTGAAAGTGCCAGCCGTTCATTAGGCTCATCTTATATTCACTGTTTCCCCCGCCCACCGGCACCTATGATTGATTGTAGTCAGATGCGCCCCACGCTGAGTGTCTCACTGCAACCACCCACATTATTGGGAGCCCCCAGCCTAAAAATATCAGCCAGCAGCCGCCTAGAATTGCCGCATCCGTTAGATGCGACAATCCTGGGACTTTACCCAGCTCATCCCGAGTGCCCTGGAGAGGTTGCAATTGGGGTAATAAGGAGTTAATGACAGCAGCCCATAGCTGCCACTAAGTCCTAGCTTAGTAATGGCAGGTGTCAATGAGACACCCTCCATCATTAAACTGTAAGTGAAAGTAAATAAACACGAACATCGAAAAATCCTTTTTTAAAATAAAAAACAAAAAACGCCCTCTTCCACTACTTTATTAACCCCAACACAACCCTCCAGGTCTGACATAATCCATACGAGGTCCCATGACGCATCCAGCACTGCTACATCTGACACTGACAGCGAGTGGCCAAAGAGCATAACTGCTCGCTGTGAGCTCCACGCAGCAACTGAAGTGAGTTATGCTATCAACAGTGACGTCACTCACGTTATCCGCAGCCACAGCTGGAATCCTCCATGTGTGACAGCAAATCACCCAAGTGACTGAAGTGAGCTGCCAGATCAGCGGTGCCCTCACTCAGGTGATTTGCAGTCACAGGTGAGTCCTTCACCTGTGACTGCAAATCAGGCCGCGACACAGAGACAGAGCAATGCAATGACAATAAACTCGTGTGAACTTCAAAGTCACAGCTGCGGGCCCCGCATTACTGCCTGTGTCGCAGCACTGATGTCAGAGGTTCACCAGAGTTCATTCTAATCGCGCGGCTTTATCTGCTGTCAGTGGCCAGTCATGCTCTATAGTGCTGCTGTGACAGAACAGGGATCTAGCAGAGCTGAATCGCCATGGGACCGCACTGTCAAAAATGCATCCAAAACGCATGCGCAGTGTTTACAGTTGTCAAAGTCTGCCAGAGGGTGCATGTTTTTGTCAAATCAAGAATGCAGAGTGCGGACATACCCTTAAAGCCTTTCTGGCATAACGAAAACAAAACAGTACATATATCTGCGAGGTCCACCTGCACAGCATTATGGTTCAGCTCTTTACACCACGGGTGGCACAGTAGAGGTCTGTTCACCTCCAGACACTGAACAGCGATTCTAGAAGCTTTCATTTTACCTCCTCTACTACACCCTAGGAAGAAGCTATGTGAACAGCCATCCCAACCATTTTAATAACTGTGCACAGAATGTCATGGCAGATTAATCTTCTCAGCACCCTATTGATGTCGGAGCATACATTCCAGGTTTCACATCACGGAAGCTAATATCCTCAGTGAAAAATATCTCCCCTCCATGATTTCATCATTGACCATCTTACAGTAGACACAAGGAACTACAGTTTTAGATAACCTTTCAAATTAATTCAGTTTCCTCAGTGACCAATTCTCTTACTCCTGGTGCCAGCAATCACCAAGTTTAACTGTATCTGCATCCCTCACCAGTGCCCCAAATATCTGGTCCTACAGAGAAATCCTATCAAGTATGAAAATGTGAACTCCTGACCATACTCATGACCTACAGTGCCCCTAGTGGCTGTATTAGTGCTCTGCAGGGTTGTTTAATGTGAACTTATTTAAAAAAAAAAAACACCCATCTGTTTGGTTCCCCCCTCATCCTAGCTTAGAGCATTACTATAGACAATCTCTTTTGTATCCAAATTTACATTAGCATCTGGAAACATAAAAAAAAGTATAATGAAACATTGGCATGCTTTATAAAGTGTCCTGAAATTACAGGGATTATTTGATTGTCTTCCTTTGTATAGGCATAAAAGAATCTTCTGTTGAAGCCAACAGAGCTAGAACAAAAAAAAATAACTAAAAAAGCAAAAAAAAAAAGAAACTCAAAGCATTGTGTAGCATTTATGCAAAGAATAGAGAAAACATCGCATCCCCTCTATAAAAACATAAATAAAATGAAATCACTATGATCATATAAAAACTTAGTATAGAAAAAAGGACACAGTAAAAAGTTATAGAATTTAGAAACATTAGAGGGGTTTCCCACTTTATCCTTGTTTTAACCCATTACCAATATATGATGTACTGAAATGTCATATGTCAGCTCGCAATATGAGCCCACATCTTCCCAGTAGATGATGGCTGTGATTTCCAGCCATCATATGCCTCTAACAGCCGCACGTGATGCGGAGATCCGTCCGCAGCTGTTAACCTGTTAAATGACATTGTCAATCGATGTAAATAAAAAAAAAAAAAATCATTGCGGAATTGCGCTTTTTTTACCCACTATTTTTCCATACTTGGAATTTTTTTTTACTGCTTCCAGTACATCACATGATAAAGTGAATGGTGCTAATCAAACGTACAACTTGTCCTGGCAAGGGTGGTGGTGGAGTAGGGCAAAGCTACAGGCGGTGCGGCAGGTGTCCTAGATGTTCTGTTAGCGGCCTGGACTTCAAAGAAATGGCACCCGGAGTTGATGCGTGTGCAGATTGAGCTATCGGCTCAATGACAATCTGACATCTCATTTGCACATGCGCCACCTCCGGGCACCATTTTCCTTAAGTCCGCTGCTTGGAGATCAATTGGCCAGAGGCGGCGCATGCACAGATGAGCTCTTGAGCCGAGAGCTCCATCTCTGCACGTGGCGACAGAGCATCTGGGACACACGCCGCACTGCTTGCAGGATCGCCCTACTCCACACAGCCAGCGCAGCCCCTATTCTCCACCTCCTGGTAGGCTACATTCAGATTATATGATGCACCCCTCATTTTCCTTCCAAATTTTTGGGATGAAAAGTGTGTCTTATAATCCGAAAAATACGGTATGTCTACGTGGAATAGAAAAATAAAGAAGATATGGCTTTTGGAATAAGGGGGAACCCATCACGGCACTACTAGGTACTGAATCCTGTCATAGATGCAGGGACTACCCCCAGGGACCTGGAAGCCCAGTGCCAGTACCATCAAAATGTATGAAATCGGAAAAAACGGAAGACGGGTTTCATGCTATAAATCACAAAGCTGGAGTATTAAAAGGTATTCTTTTATTGAGCCATTCCTTTATTCGAGCCAAAAGAATACCTTTTAATACTCCAGCTTTGTGGTTGATAGCGCGGCATGAAACCCGTCTTCCGTTTTTTCCGATTTCATACAGTAACCCTTACCTTTGACGGGGCCGCTGCTGAACCATCCCAGCACTCATATACGTCTGCACAGGGGTTGTGACTGGCACAACCTGACCAGGTGAGTGCATCCATTCTCTCTACCCTTCAAACCCTAATATCGGGTAAGACCCTATTGCGCCTTTTCTTTCCCTGCTACAGATTCTTTCAAGTACCATCAAAACACATAACATCCTCAGTTCCCTCTCCCAATCATTGGTGACTGACTAGTGGGGACCCAATGGATAGCTACCTAGGAGTGGAGCTGATCTGGTCCACTAGCCGACAACGAGGGGGGGGAGGAGTGAGACAGTAGGTCAGTCAGTAGTGACAGTAGTAGGAGATGGGGTCCTGTAGCAGTGACCTGACTGGTGCAGGAGAGTGGTTGCCATGTAAGGTACGATGAGGTACCCCTGGAACCAAAGCATCGACGGGGCACAGGGCCCTAGGTTAGGTGAACGGTTCAAGATGCCTGACAAATACCTGCACAGTAAGGGGACCATCCAGGACCTCACTGACCTAAGAATCTGGGGGCACCAGCAGTAACGAGAGAGCCAGAGACCGGGACAGAACACCGACCCTACAGGGTTCACACTGCCCGCCGTACGGACCAGAGCCTGACAACAAACAGGAGGGGACCCCCAGACGCTCCAAGTTACAGGGTTCCACAAAACGACTGAGAGGTGCAGGGGAAAGAAGCCACCAGGTTACCACACCGGCACTGGGACTACAGGGACCAGGGGTCTGAACCAGCTGTCCGGCATCACCAACGCTGTGAGTAAACACGAGTTGCACTGCATTCCCATCGTGTGGTCTCCGTTCTCTCAACACCGCACTCCATCATCCATTCCCTGGGGCTCAGCCCTACTTGTGGAGGGCCCAACATCCAGGCTGCCATTACCACCACCCTCAGTGGCCATAGACTGTGCAGCGGCGGCTCCATCTACCTAGCCGTAACCCGCAAGTAGAATCATGACAAAAACTCTATAATCTCCCCTGTATATAACCTCTTGTCAAGCGACCTCCAGGGTCACGGAATCGGGAAAAGGCCATTACACACCCGTGACACAGCATCCCTGTACATACACGGTCCAGGACCTAGTACCCCATAGCCCTGGGTGGCTCAATATGATTTTGTGTCACTTAATATATTAGTATCATAAGTATTCCTCCTGTACTTGTTTGTTCAGTCTTTCATTCTATAATGTGTTTTTCTATTGGAAGAGGCTGATGGACAACTCTGGTCATATGATCCTCCACTACAAGTTATTTTCAGAACGGTAGATCTGTTAGGAAGACAGCAGTGTCACAAAATGCTAACTCCAGCCCATTTGTTAAGATAAAGTGGCCATCTTCATTTATTTCAAATACTATAGGAAACCTGACAAGAGATTTGGCGACTATAAGCTGCGGCCACCACCAGTTAGCCCTTTTACAGTATATAGCATTCTATATAACTTAAGAAACACTTTTATAATACTCGCCTAGGGGGGCAGTCTAGTCCAATGGGTTTTGCTGCTCTCCGGTCCTTCGCCTCCTCTGTCCAGTTTGGTTCCTCCTCTCTGCCATGCTCCTTCTACGCAGCTCAGTAGCAGTAGAAGGGCCGACATTGCGGTCCTGCGTAGGTGCACTTTCATCTGCTCTGCTGAGGGCAGATCAAAGTACTGTAATGTGCAGATGCGAGCAAAGGTTAAAGGCCGTCCGCACATGTGTAAAGTGCCAGAGAGGGGCAGTCGAGGGCAAGGGTCATGGCAGTCCTCAACCCACCCCGGCACAGTACAGACACAGGGGCAGACTGAAGTAGGTGGTAAGTGGTGTGGAGGTGATAGCTTTAAGCTGCTGTTTGTCTGGGTTCTGTTCACTTCTATGGGCGTTGTGCCCCGCTCGGTCAGGAAGGAGACAGACACCTGGTAAGATTTGATTCACTTTACTAAACAGCTTGCACGCAGACAGTTTCAAACGGTTCACAATAGTCTTATCGTAATCCTTATCTTTCAGATACTTCAACTTTAACATCCGGCTTGGCTTTACTGGGACGGCCATAATGGGGCGACTTCACATTCGCTTCGGACCCACTCCCCCAGCATGGTGGTGGGACATTCAGCTCGGCTCATGGACTCGTAGACCACTTGCCTTACTGCCGCAACTGCTTTCCCTCAGCTACCACCAGATGACGCCTCAGGTAGGAGCACCCGAATTTCTCCTGACGTCTCCATGACACTTCTGGACTTATGTCCTGCTGCAATAGAGCCCATTCTAACAGCTTGACTTCTCTCCTTCTTTCTGTCCTTTCTCTGAAGCAGGGACCAGGGGATGGCAAAGGTTTGGGGTTTCTTCTCCCTTCAATCCTGTCCCTGTCACCTCCACCCTTCTGTACTCCACTCTGATCTTCCTCTGTCCCTCCTGGACTTCTCTCTCTTGTTCTGCTCTGTATTTCCCTATCTGCCTGAACCAGGAAGTTCCTTCCCCTATATCTCCTCCTGTGTTTATGAGCCATCCTCTCAATTAACTCCTGCTGCCCCATCATCTCCCAGCCCATCCCTTCTCTCTGAGCTACCCAGTACCCATGACCTCCGGTGGCAGCCGGCCATATTACAGGAGGAAAAATACACATTAATACAAGGCAGCTAATACAAATACAATACAGTGTCATTCCAACAATCACCACAGGGAAGTGGGGGCGATAGGGCACTGGTCACCCTATTATACATGCGTACTACAATAGTTTGATCTCCCTGAGCAGGACAGATCAAAGTGCGCCTGCGCAGAACCTCAATGCCAGCTAGTGTGTATGATGTAGGACGTGTCAGGCACACGGGCCTCAGAAGAAGGAAG
This sequence comes from Anomaloglossus baeobatrachus, assembly GCF_048569485.1. Classification (NCBI taxonomy): domain Eukaryota; kingdom Metazoa; phylum Chordata; class Amphibia; order Anura; family Aromobatidae; genus Anomaloglossus; species Anomaloglossus baeobatrachus. The sequence continues at coordinate 78,735,690 of NC_134353.1, read as the reverse complement.
ATGGCGATCGCCGCAGAAAGGAGGCGCCGGACAGGAGAGAGGAGGCGCCAGACCAGAGAGCAGTGACACCCATCGGACCAGACTGCCCCTTAGGTGATTATTATAAAAGTGTTTTTTATGTTCTACAGTGACCTGGGCTCTTATATACAGCATGTTAGAATGCAGTATATAGGAGCCCACTGGTGGTGGTCGCAGCTTATAGTCACCAAATCTGGTGACAGGTTCCTTTTAAACTGATTTGTTGTCTTTCAATAATTCCTTACAATGGTGCTAATGATGATTAGAAAGATTGGCTGCCACGTCAGTAGTTCGTGGCTGTCTGGAATAGAGCATTGCGGAGCTCCTCCTTCCTACCGTCATCCCAGATTCCCTTTCTAATCTGGAGCCGTCATGTGTTTATCAGATCGTAATGTAATGACATCACAGGATTTACTAATAACAAGAGATGCTGGGGACGCTGCAAGTAGTAGGAAATTTGCAGTCCTTTGAGCCTGTGGCCACAAACTATTGACACTGACCCAAGGTTCTGCTAATCTTTTTGCTTAACTCTAAATGGTGCCTTAATTAAATGTTGATCTCCTGGTGTCCCATTACGGAGATAACCAGCAATCAATTGTAATCTGTGGGTGGATATTATATTAATTGTTCATTTCTCCTGAGGCAGCTACCTGTACAGGAAAAATGAAGCTTTACATGGGGTATTTTGAAAGAAATAGGCAGCTCCTATAATGCACAGGCTTGCTTGGCCTTTCAGGAATTAAATGGCACATTTTTTTCTAAAAAAGGTTTCCAATCCAAACAATTTCTTTAACCCCTTCTCATCAATCACCATATACAGGTATGTATGGCGAATGTCAGGTATGGGTATATGGAGAAAGTTTAGGTGCTTTGATATACACCCGGCATCTGCATGAAGCGTCAGTGACTGGAACTGAACCAATATGTTATTGTACCGCCCCGCGCTCGGCCGCAGCCGAGCCGCTCGGGTCCGGGCTCGTTTGGTGGGTGGCTCGAGCGCCTCCGGCACCCGGGGGTCATGTCGCTCTGAAGGGAAGCTGGCGCTACGTGAAGGAGGGTGATCTTCGGTGGGGAGGTTCACGGCCGGGGCCGTGGTGTTTAGGGATGTAAGTTCGTGATGCCATCCACGGGTTGTGGTGAATGTGGACACCACCGCTGCCGTTAACTAGGCTCCCGGGGACGATGTTGTGCAGCCTGGTGTTGACCCCTCCGTGGGCAGGGGGTGATGGTCCCGGGGCCCGGTGGTTGCGAGGTGCGGGCGTGTTGGTGCGGCGCGGTGCGCGGCCCGAGGGCACTGTTGTACTCACTATGACAGATACACCGGAGTCTCTGGTAAACCAAAAGGATGGTGGTCTGTGCCCGCAGCCGGCTGCGATTTGTCCCCCACCCGGTTCGGTGGTTCCCGCCTTTCTCCTGCACCTCATTTTTGTAGATTTTGACTGCCTATGTCTCAGCGACGGTAGTCCGCTCCCCGGCTTTATGTGTGTCAGGGAACCCGTTTGCCCGCAGGCGCTGGCCCGTGGGATCTCTCTGCCTGTGCGGTGGCTTTCTATCCCCCTCGGTGGCCTGTTGCCATCTTTCGGGTCTTGGGATGGGAAAGGACCTAAGGTCCAGACCTCAATCAGTAAATTCGACGTGGTCCAGTGGCTTCTGGACCTCGTTCTGGGTCTGAGTACCCCTCCTGGTGCTCCGGTTTCCAGTTGGTTCCCCGGTTCGGCACCGGCGGGCCACTACCCTGTCCCGGTCCCTTACGGTTCCTCCCGGCTCCTACAGGCGGCAACCACCGTCTGCCTCCTGGCCACAGGGTATCTGGGCTACGACCCAGATCCCTGACAGACGTTTACTCTTTACCACTCCTCTCTTTCACCTCCAAAACTGATCTGTTTGTGCTTTTCCCGCCTCAGGCTATCCGAACTCCTCGGTGGGCGTGGCCAACCACCTGGCTCCGCCCCCGGGTTTGAACGTCAAGACCTGAGAGGGGTGACTCAGGGATTTTAGGTTGGCTGCTGTTACCTTGTTAGGGGACGGGTGTTTGTGCAAGGGCCTGTCTGTGACTACCTGGCTAGTCCAGGGCATCACATTCCCCCTTGGTTTAATGCAGACCGTCTGCGGGCTGCCCGACCACCACCGGTTTATTTTTGTTTGCTGTAAAAGATAAACAGGAAAAACAGGTACAAGTATACTAAACTTTTTACATTTTAAGCAGGTTTTGAAATCATCCCTTGCGGGAGGCACATTCTTAAACGTTGCACATATATATATATAAACATTTTTATTAACGGCAAATGGGACCGGATCCTTCCAGTTGCCCATCCAAGCAAACCTAGCCTTGATGCTGCCTCTAAGAAACAGACAGCACCCCTTTTCCCCAGTCCAGGAACAGGAACGGATCCAGGTGTTGCCCAAACAGGCCGGGTAAAAAGTTCCTTACCCGGCAGTCTCTCAGAGACCCCACGTCCAGGGGACTCCTGTTGTCACCGGTTGCATTGGTGACAGGGCCTCGGCCATCACATTCCCGCAGGCCCATCCTCCAGTCTGCCTCTCCGGAGGCTGTGGGACTTAAAGGGTGGTCCGGGAATTATTTACAAACACAAAAGTTTTTGGGGGGCCTGCAAGTTCTCGGCCTTGTTCATGGGTTAAACAGGACAACTCAACAAAGTCCCAATGGGGGCCAACAACAAATGGGGTAGCCGGAATCCGCTACCTTTCACTCTGCTTCCTCATATTCTTCCTCAACCACGACCTTGGAACTGTAGGGTGGGGGAGGAGACTGGGGCTGCCTCTGGACATCACGGCTTACCCTCCTTCTGATGTTGCGGGCAAACCAGCCCCTCTCCCCGCAGTGCCGGGTGTAAATGACTAGGTCGCCGGGCACCAGATCCCGATCCGGATAGCCCATCGGGAGGTGACGATAGACATCCCGACGGGAAACGAAAATCTTGGCCTCCAGGCCCGCTTCAAAGATGAACGCCCATCCTTGCTGGGGGTCAAAACGCCGGACCTGGCCCTCGTGATTCGGGCCCCGTACCCGGTAGGTGGCACTCCGGAGCTTCTCCTTTTCTTTAATGGTCCGGGCCAGCACTTCTGCCTTCTTTTCCCAGGCCGAAATCTCCCGCCCCAGCTGGAGCTGCTGCTGCTCCCAATATGGAGCGTCTGCCTGCTCCTTTTGCGCAAGGGTTGGGCCCAGCCGGAGCTCCCCCGTGCCGGCTACGACCGGCACCTTCCCTGGGGAAGCCCGATGTGTTGCGGCCTTCTGTGCTGCCTTGCAGCGACAACCCTGCGACGCCTCAGCCGAGGCCTGGGATCGGGGAGCAGCCAGCTCTGCCTGCTGGGCAGGTCTCCGAGCAACATCCACCTCCATCTTGGCCGGGCGGACTGCCAGGGCCTGGACCTTCTTGGGCACGGTCACTTCTGGGACCGACGGGTCCGCTCTGGGAACGGGCACCTTCCATGGCAGCCGGATCGGTGCGGGCCGAACAAGCCGCCGTCCGCGGGCTGCCTCCACAGGCGGGCCCTCACAGGCTGATGGGACGGGCTACGCCGCCGTTGTCGGGGGCAGCGGACGGAGCGGGGAAGCAGCGACAACCAGTACGGGCGGTGGAGGAGGCAACAGGGGAAGCAGGGAAAGACCGGGTCCCTCAGCCGCTCCAGCCGTCCTCTCGGGGACATAGGGGCGCTCGCCCACTCCTCAAAATTTTCCTCTATCTCACATGCCCGCACGGCCAAAGCTATCTCCCCCATCTCGGCCGCCCATCGTTCCATGAGGTACCTCACCTGCGCTTGCAATCGGCAGCACATCAGAGTCGTCCGGGCTTCCACCCACGCCGCTGTTCCGGGCGCGGGCTCCAGGAAATCTGGCTTGCCGGATGGGGCGGACATGTTGTTGCCTTGAGGTCCAGGAACCAAACGGGTGGCAGAGTCCTGGAGTCCCTGCCCTTTATCCACTCAGTCACATGGGACAGGGTCTTCACCCGCCCCCTCTTGGTCTTTTCTTGGCACTCGGCGATCTTTCTGCTCAGCTTTACTTTTCAGCCGCACGCTTTTCTGCACCGCTCTGTGCCCAGGGGTCTGGATGCTGTTATCTTGGTAGGGGACGGGTGTTTGTGCAACAGCCTGTCTGTGACTACCTGGCTAGTCTAGGGCGTCACATTATAACTTCATGAATGGGCTGCAGCAGTGCACAAAAATGACAGACAAGCTACAAAAGTGCATTGCTATCAAAAGAGGTTGTGAGGGTGGAATATGGGGGGTTGTGTATAATTTTGTGTAGGTTCATATTTTAGGTGGGGTGCTCTGTCCATTCTGTGTATTCCTTGTGTGTAGATTAACCTGCAAACAGGACAATCACTCCCTGCTGGGCTTTTGTCCCTAAGGGGGCCTGGGATCCACCCAAACTTTCTGCTTACCTGGGAGATTATTCAGTCTGTCTGAGAAGGATAAGAGAGAAGTATACAAATCAAAAAGGTCCGTGGATCCTCTGTTAGGAGTCTCGACACAGAAAATAGCCACATATCCCGGGAAGAACCTAGCCAAGGAGTGGTTCTTTTTAGGAGACCACCATATTAAGTGGCCCTTTTAGTCAATATCCTAGGCTAGGTCCTTCCCGAAGGGATATCTGGCTATTTTCTGTGTCGAGACTCCTAACAGAGGCTCCACGAACCTTTTTGATTTGCATACTTCCCAGCGTGCAGTACACCTAGGATTTCACTGTGTTGAGCGCCTTTGCTGGCTGCCGGAAGTGTTTTCTCTGGCTGGTCTCCCTGAGATCAGTGATTGTTTTGTCTTGCTAGTGTACTAGGCATTGCTTCGACCTCGCAAGAATCCTACTCCACACTGATGAGGGGCAATACTCCAAAACAGCTGTCTGTGGATGGATACCTGGCCTTGGTATTTCCCTTGTCATATCTTTAAACTCTTCAAGAGCTGGATATTAACTAAAAGGGCCACTTAATATGGTGGTTATGGTGGTCTCCTAAAAAGAGCCACTCCTTGGCTAGGTCCTTCCCGGAAGGATATCAGGCTATTTTCTGTATTAAGACTCCTAACAGTGGCTCCACAAACCTTTTTGATTTGCATACTTCCCAGGGGGCAATGCAACTAGGATTTTACTGTGTTGAGCGCCTTTGCTGGCTGCTGGCAGTGTTTTCTCTGGCTGGTCTCCCTGAAATCAGTGATTGTTTTGTCTTGAAGGATAAGAGAGAAGCAGGAAGATTCATCCTCTGGGGGAGAAGCTGCGGCTACAGGCAGCACCCCAGAGAGCCGTTGAGAAACTCTGATTTCCCTGGAAAAGGACTGCTGGAGAATTGTGACTGATCCCCAGGACATTTATCCCATTGCTGGACTACTTTACCATCTTTGTGGTGGATTATATACCTTCTGTTTTGCTTGGAATAAATGTTTTTTTGGATTGTTCAATCATCTCTCGCTCTGTTGATTATGTGATATCGGAGAAGTACCTCGTGATAGATGTGATCAACAGAGGGGATGATTTAATGGGATTTTCTCATCACTATAAATGGCTAAAATTGCATAGTGTTTATGAAACCAAATAACTTTGTAATTTACCTCTTGTTTCAAATCCTCTGCGTATCCAAGAAAAGAGGGATTTTGAATTTTATTGTTTTCAACTCATTGCCTAGGTTACCGGCCACCTATACAGTTTATGCTTGCAGGCTCTTTGCTATAGAGATTACAAGCACTGATTTGAAGTGGACTGGATTGCTTAAGGGCGGCGTTACACAGTACAATATATCGTGCGATATGTCGTCGGGGTCACGGAATTCGTGACGCACATCCGGCATCATTAGAGATGTCATACTGTGTGACACCTCCGAACGACTGTTAACGAGCAAAAATACTCACCTTATCGTTGCTCGTTGACTCGTCGTTCATTTCCATAATGTCGCTCCTCCTTCTGCGCGCCGGTTGTTCGTCGTTCCCGTGACAGCACACATCGCTACGTGTGACACCCCGGGAACGATGAACAACAACTTACCTGCGTCCCGCCGGCAATGAGGAAGGAGGTGGGCGCGATGTTACATCCCGCTCATCTCCGCCCCTCCGCTTCTATTGGGCGGCCGCTGTGTGACGTTGCTGTGACGCCGAACGTCCCTCCCCCTTCAGGAAGAGGATGTTTGCCACCCACAGCGACGTCGTTAGGGAGGTATGTGTGACAGGGGTTTAATGACTTTGTGCGACACTGGCAATGAAATGAAACAAACGAAGGGGGCGTGTAACGCCGCCCTAAGAGTCTCTATGCTCTTCCAATGCTACGGAGGCAAAGTTTGGGCAAATGTAACACTAGTCACACCTTACGAGGTCGCATGAACGGGAAAGTAGTCAGGAGAACCGGTATCTTTTAACAGGAGGTCACATATAGTCAGAAGGGGAAAACGGAAATGTAGTCAGGGCACAATCCAAGGGCCACAGTACCAGAAGAGCACGTAGTAGTAAAAGGGAGCAAGCAAAGATACCGTAGTCAGATATTGGTCCTGGGTCAAGACAGGAATACACAACAGGATTAGGGAGTGGGCAGAGGGAAGTCCAATAACAGTCCGGGGTCAGAATACCAGCATCAGAATACTTGCAGACACACAAACTATGGCAACACAGCAGAGCCAGAGAATACAACTGGCAGAGTTCTGGGGGAGCATGCTCAGTAAGGAAGTCTGGGCAATTACCCAAAAGATGGAACAGCTGAGCAACCAGCACCTCCCAGAAGCAACCTGGACTCCAGTATAGTGACCAGCTGCTCGTTTATTATCAAGGACAGCGCCACATCTTCAAGGGCATGAAGCTCTGCACAAAGGAATAGACACACTGCCACATCTGTTAGTGCCGCAGAGCATCTCCAAAGCCAAGATGTTCTGCAAAAGGAATGGAAACACTGCCAGATCTATAAGTGCTGCAGAGCATCTCCAGGTCTGTGAGATGCTCTGCACAGAGAATCGTGACAGCGCATAGTTGCATCAAGCGACTCAATTATATTGTCTCCTCGGACACTCAATCATCAGGAGCGCATTTGCCACGCCCCAGGCCCTTGCGATACTCAGTTCCGGTCCGGTGGATAACGGGGATCATTGTCACAGGTGGCCGTGCCTGATTCCGTGACCTGGGGGGGCGCTCGATAACAGGGTTATTTTGTATGTCACTTGCGACACCACTGGCGGGTTGCGGTAATAAGCTGTCCCGCCGCTGCTGTGGTTTTAGGGACAGATGGTATAGCAGCAAGTGTGTTCGCGCTCTCCACCAGTAGGGGCTGAAGTCCCATGTAGGTGTGCTGCGCCTTGTGGTGCGCCAGTAATAGACACAACACAGTTCTTGCAGATTAACCGGTATTTACTCACTGGATATTGCAAGTGCAGTTTCGTACGGCTGGTCAACCGACTTTCCTTTTGTCCCGATGCTGACGTGACACCCAGTTGAACCTCCGTGCACAAGTACGCTGATGGTCCCCTTGCATGAAGCTGTTGGTGACCTCCGGCGCTCCGCTCCTTTGTTTTTCCAGGCCCAGTATGACAGGCCTCGCGGTCCCTTGTGGGGTAGGCTACTTCTCGGTACCCTCTCCCGGGTCCTATATATGAGGCTATGTCCCTGAGCCTATGGGTGGTGTGGTATCCTGGAAGTCACCACACACGGCTGGATTAGCAGACTGCCTGGAGCTGTCATCTACTCTGGGGTCCAGTACCCCGTCGTGCGTAGTACCTGGGATCTTCTGTCTACCCTCAGGCTACTACCTTCTAGTCGCCCTTTGGGGTCTCCTCACCATCCTTACACCCTTCTCACTCCTTTCAACTATCACCACTTCAACCATCGTTTTCCTCTGCCTAGCAACCCCTGTCACTTCCCACTGGCCACGCCCGTTGCCCAGGCTAACAGCTAAGGGATTGAGTCTCACATCTGCCCACTGTTAACCCTCTACATACTGCGCCCAGTTCTCAGGGAATGTGCCCTTATCTGTGTGTGAGGTGTGGGTGTGTTGTTGGCAGAGGACGTTCCAGAAAGCCTTTTGATCCTGCAGACCACTGGGGTAGCACACTCAATGATCAGGAGTGCATTAACCACCGTCAGGAAGCTGGCAGGCAGAGAAATGGTGTACTCCTGAAGATAGTATGATGAGAATAAACTTATAAAACCCTGACAGATGGAGAGTGCAGTGCTGTAACAGCACTGACTGAGAGGTAGGGTCTGAGTGAAGGTGGAGCTGCTTACGAAATTGCCAACAGGTTATATAAAGTGTTGTAAGTTCACTGAGGTTGTAAATAACAACTATGTACACTCGTTCAAGCTATTGACTCTTTTGAGAATTTTTTACCATCAAGAAAATTGTCTACAAAGGCTCTGTAACCATCCATCTCATTGCTTTTCTATGAATAAAGTTATTCCTCACCTACACTTTTGGACATAGACAGAAGAGGGCCCCTGTGCAAGTGTGACGCCCTGGCCGGGCCAGGTAGTCACAAATAGGGCCCCGCATTACACCTGTCCCTCATAGATAACATTCAGCCAAACATTAAAACCCTAGTCACCCCTTCAGGGCTTGATGGACACACCAGGGGGCGGAACCAGGCGGTTGGAAGATGCCCACCGAGGAGTCTCAAACAGCCCAGGGAGGGAAAGTTCAGTCAGTAGATAAGGTTAAGAGTTCAAGTTGGAGAGGTGTGTGAGCTGGAGCTGTGTGCAGCTCCAGCAGAGGCGAGAAACCAATTTGAGCAGGTGCCGGGGTAGGAGCCCTGGTAACTTTGGCTAGGAGGCAGATGGCGGTCTCCGTCGGCAAGAGCCGGAAAGACGGCTCGGTGGAACCGAGGTGGACCGGGACAGGGTTGTAGCCCACCGGTACCGACCCGGGGAACCGACTCGGAAACCGGAGCACAAAGGGGGGTACTCAGACCCTGAAGCTAGGTCCAGAAGCTACTGGGGGCTAGCTAATTAACTGATTGCGGCCAGGACTAGAGGTCCTGTCCCACCCAAAGTCCCGACTGAAGGCAACAGCCCAACGAGGGGGATAAACGGCTACCGCCACGGCTCAGAGATCCCACGGGCCAGCGTCTGCGGGCAAAGGGCTCCTTAGGCAACAACAAGCCGGGAGCGGACTCCTGAAGTTGCAAGCACAGACAGTCCACCATCCAACACAGGTGCGGGAGAAAGACAGAGACTACCAGCCAGGTGGGGGACAAGACTGCAGCCGGCTGCGGGCACCGACCACCATCACCTTGGTTTACCAGAGACTCGTGTGTTTACTAATAGTGAGTACATCAGCACACTCCGGTCGCCCATCTCCCTGCACCACCAAACACCCCCAACGGGTCCCGGGGCCACCATCCCTGCCCAAGGAGGGGTTAGCAACTTGCTGCAAAACATCTCCCCTGGGTGCCCCATAACTGCAGCGGTGGTGTCCACCTTCACCACATCCCACAAACATCGTCACGAACTTAACACGGCTCCGGCCGTACATCTATTTCCCCAAACCACAACTCCCCTTTTAGTTGAAGTGACCGCGAGACCCCCAGGTCCGGATACCCTCGAGCCACCCACTGAAGGTCCGGATCCGAGCGGCTCGGCTGCCGAGCACGGGGCAGTACACAAGGACAATATATGGGCCTTTTGCAGACCAAGATCTTGGAGGTAGATATGGGCCTTCTTATGGTATGTCCATCCCGCTCAACTATCACCTCCCCCTTCGGAGAGTGGGGAAATTAGTCTACCGCTATCTTCCATTATACTGTACATTTAAACGGGCAATTCACCACTGCCCAACCATCATTTACTCGCTCACATCAGAGCTTTATATCTGGAGCACTCCCTAATATATACCTATAACAAACTTGCAAACAGTAGAAATATGGGCTTTAGTAACAAATCGTCTGGATGGAAACCGTAATAGCTGTACCATGGTTAAACATTTTGAATTGGGAACCAGAGGATTCAAGTTACTCCTCTTGACAACATACATGGTATATCTGGTCATTTTATGAGGACCTTTGGGGCACCAAGGAGCGATGATCAACGATCGCAAAAGCGTCAAAAATCGTTGATCGATGACACGTCGCTCCTTTTCATAATGTCGTTGCTATGTTGTTCGTCATTCCTGCGGCACCACACATCGCTATGTGTGACACCGCAGGAACGACGAACATCTCCTACCTGCGTCCACTGGCAATGAGGAAGGAGGAGGTGGGCGGGATATTCCGCCCGCTCATCTCCGCCCCTCCGTTTCTATTGGACGGCTGCTGTGTGACGTCGCTGTGACGCCGCACGAACCGCCCCCTTAGAAAGGAGGCGGATCGCCGGCCAGCGCGACGTCGCAGGGAGGGTAAGTCCATGTGACGGGTGTAAGCGATGTTGTGCGGCACGGGCAGCGATTTGCCCATGTCGCACAACCAACGGGGGTGAGTACGCTCACTAGCGATATCGATACCGATATCGCAGCGTGTAAAGTACCCTTTAGGGTATGTTCACATGTAGCTTTTTTTGCTGTGCTCTTTTCAGTGCGGAAAAAAAAAACTTAGTGTATCGCCCCGTGCTCGGCAGCCGAGCCGCTTGGATCTGGACCGTCAGTGGGTGGCTCGAGGGTCTCCGGACCCGGGGGGTCTCGCGGTCACTTCAACTAAAAGGGGATTTGTGGTTTGGGGACGTAGGTATACGGCCGGAGCCATGTTAAGTTCGTGACGCCACCCACGGGATGTGGTGAAGGTGGACACCATTGCTGCAGTTACGGGGCACCCGGGGGAGATGTTTGGCAGCAAGTTGTTAACCCCTCCGTGGGCAGGGATGGTGGCCCCGGGACCCCTTGGGGGAGTGCTTGGAGGTGCAGGGAGATGGGCGGCTGGAGGGCACTGATGTACTCACTATTAATAAACACACGAGTCTCTGGTAAACCAAAGTGATGATGGTCGGTGCCCGCAGCCGGCTGCAGTCTGGTCCTCCGCCCGGCTGGTGGTCTCTGTCTTTCTCCCGCACCTGTTTGTGATGGTGGACTACCTGCGCTTGGAACTTGAGGAGTCCGCTCCCAGTTTGTGGTTGCCTGAGGAGCCTTTTGCCCACAGACGCTGGCCCCTGGGATCTCTGAGCCGTGGCGGTGGCTTTCCATCCCCCTTGTTGGGCTGCTGCCTTCAGTCGGGACTTTGGGTGGGACAGGATCTTTAGCCTGGCCGCAATCAGTTAATTAGCTAGCCCCCAGTAGCTTCTGGACCTAGCTTCAGGGTCTGCGTACCCCCTTTTGCGCACCAGTTTCCGAGTCGGTTCCCCAGGTCGGTACCGGCGGGCCACTACCCTGTCCCGGTCCACCTCTGTTCCACCGAGCTGTCTTCCCGGCTCCTGCAGACAGAAGCCTCCGTCTGCCTCCTAGCCTGAGGTACCAGGGCTCCTACCCTGGCACCTGTTCAATTTGGGTTTTCTCCTCTCCAGCTCACACACCTCTCCAACTTGAACTCTAGACCTTATCTGGATACTTTCCCGCCCCAGGCTGTCTGAACTCCTCGGTGGGCATCTTCCAACCGCCTGGTTCAGCCCCCTGGTGTGTCCATCCAGCCCTGAGGGGGGTGACTAGGGTTTATGTGTTTGGCTGTATGTTACCTATGAGGGACAGGTGTAATGCGGGGCCCTATCTGTGACTGCCTGGCTGGCCAGGCTGTCACACTTAGCATTTTACCGTAGGAGCAAAAATAAAGAGATTTCTAAACTATTATTCACACAGTGCATTCTTTTCCTTTGTATTTTTTGCGTTGCATGTCAACAGCAGCATGTTAATTCTTTCAGCGTTAAATGTAAATAAATTCAATAAAAACTCATTAAAAAACACATCTAAAAAGTGGGTATTTTACACAGAGTTTTCCTTTACACTTTGATTTTTTGATGCTTGAAAAATGCACTGCAAATAGTCAACATGTGAACATATCCTTCGAAGTTATGAGGGAACCAGACTGCAAAAGTCTGCATCTGCGCGGTTTCAAAAGTCTCAGGGAATTTCGGCTAATGGTCGGCACTTGGGTAATACATAAAAATAAAGAAAAAAAATAATAAAGCAAGCGGCGCTTCATACTTGCCGAGGCTCCGGCATGGTTATACACTCCCCCAGTAGCCCATTCACTTATGGGCCTGCTCATTAGACTCATGCATATGCATGAACCTAATGAGTTGCACCGGAAGGGAATGGGCTACTGTGGGAGCAGTTACTGCCGCGCCAGACCCTATCCCATCTATGGTACCACCACTTTTAATCGCCAGATTCTGGTCTCCATAGACTTATATGGGGACTGGTGTCCAGCCAGATAACTGGGATCAATTCCGGGCTGGACTTTTTTTTTTAATCCGGTTTATGTATGCCGGTCCCAGATATCTGCGAGTCCTCCCATCACTAATCTTTAGACATCGTACCAGAACCAAGAGCTGCGTCCATATTCTTGATCTGTGTGAACTGTAAAGAATTCCTCCAAACGTATACAATACAAGTAAAAGTACAGCCTGCCCTTACAGCTAATAGCACTTCATAATTCTCTCCCTAAACACCGCTTAGTAATTAGCCATTTTTCCCCCCTCCGCTGACTCTAAAATTTGTGATTGAAAAACAGCTCAGTGAACAAAATAATCAGGTCCAAATGTTTTTCTAAAGACAATTAAACACAAGATTATATGGAAAATTGCCTTCAGCTCTTCTACATTAAAATTCCTTCTAAGTTCTTAACTCATAAATGTGTATTTTGCCCTATTCCTTAGTTTCAAAATTTCCATAATGTAAAATAATTTTAATACTTAAATAGTTAAATGCCACACATAACACAATATTAGAACAGGACTACTTTTTACAATAATACAATTGGTATATTAAATCAAGGAAAATCCAATTTATTGTTGTTGAAAGGTCACTAAGTAGATAAATGAAAAAAATAAAAAATAAATCATTGTATAGGAAATGGTATATATATATATATATATATATATATATATATGCACACATATACACACACACGTATATATATATATATATATGTATCTATATATATAATTGCCTTATTCTGTCTGTCTCCAAAATTGTGTCACCGTGACAGTGTCACCGTGACAGTGTCGTTAGTGTGACAACTGTCGGATTGGCCGCTGGGCTCGGCCTGGCCCCGCCCCCCCACGGACTGGCCGCTCGCCTCGGCCTGGCCCCGCCCCCCGCATGGATTAGCCGCTCGCCCCGGCCCTCCGCACGCATTGCCCGCTCAAGCGTACACAGGCTCCCGGTACACAAGTGCAGGGAGCCGGCACACGCTGACGCCTCGCCCGCTCGCCCCCGCCACACGTTGGCACACTCGGCCCCGCCCCCGGCGGACATAACCTTGCGATGCTGGGATCGTGACGGAGCCGGTGTACGCTGGTAAGCATGATACACATCACGTAACTATAGGAAGCGCTTCCCTTAGTTACCCGATGTGTATCATGGTTACCAGCGAACACCGGCTCCCGGTACACATGTGCAGGGAGCCGGCATACACTGCGGTCAATAATGAAGTGTCATGCAGCGGTGAAAGAGTTAAAGACACTGCAAGACACTTCATTATAGGCTCGGGCACCCCCAGAAGAGAGAAGACAGAAGAAAGAAGACCCTGCAGTCATACTCACAAGACGCTGACCGGGAGCAGGTGAGCGCATCAAGGTCCTGCAGCGACGGAACACACACACACGCACACACATAAGAACAGACACACATACATCAGATCACACTCACTCACTCTCACACACACCTCACACACACATCAGATCGCATCCACACACTCACAACATCCAGTGATATCGCTTACTTCTCGGTGGCGATACTGTGCGTGCAGTGACCTTCCAGGACCTGCCGGAGGATCACATGGCCGGAAGCATGTGGTATCTCCGGATGTTGTGAGTGTGTGAGCGCGTATGTGCGATATCGCCAGTGTGTGTGCGCGTGTATGCGATCGGATGTGTGCGTGCATGCGATCTGATGTGTGCGTGTATGCGATCGGATGTGTGCGTGTATGCGATTGGATGTGTGCGTGTGTTCTGATGTGTGAGTGTATGCGATCGGATCTGTGAGTGTCGGCAGAAGAGCACGGCGTGCAGCACAGCTGCTGAGACCGCCCACCGGAGGGCACAGGGAGAAGTGGGGTGTGAGTGTATGCGATCAGATATGTGCGTGTATACTGTCTGATGTGTGATTGTAGAGCACGATGGGGAGTGCGCAGCATGGGGGATGGAGCACGATGGGGGGTGCGCAGCATGGGGGATGGAGCACGATGGGGGGTGCGCAGCATGGGGGATGGAGCACGATGGGGGTGCGCAGCATGGGGGGTGCACAGCATGGGGGGTGCGCAGCATGGGGGATGGAGCACGATGGGGGGTGCGAACCATTGGGGATGGAGCACGATGGGGGGTGCGCAGCATGAGGGATGGAGCATGATGGGGGGTGCGCAGCATGGGGGATGGAGCACGATGGGGGTGCGCAGCATGGGGGATGGAGCACGATGGGGGTGCGCAGCATGGGGGATGGAGCACGATGGGGAGTGCGCAGCATGGGGGATAGAGCACGATGGGAGTGCGCAGCATGGGGAATGGAGCACGATGGGGGGTGCGCAGCATGGGGGATGGAGCACGATGGGGGGTGCGCAGCATGGGGGATGGAGCACAATGGGGGGTGCGCAGCATGGGGGATGGAGCACAATGGGGGTGCGCAGCATGGGGGATAGAGCACAATGGAGGGT